>NC_072739.1:107132712-107347979 GCF_026930045.1 Uloborus diversus | reverse complement strand
AGGGGAGAAAAGAACATTTTTAGAGAAAAAGTCTTTGATTAATTGAAAGGAAAGTCAACACATTAACTTGTGTGTGTGCTGAGTATATTTACTTGTGCTGTACATTAGAAGCTTCTGCACTATGACACTGACTCTTCATCCCAATAATGTTTGTGCTGCACCTACACTAGGTTTGTAGTCTAATCTTTTTAAAAATTTATCTTACTTTTATCATCCCACTAACGTTTATGCTGCGCCTACATTAGATTGTTAGTCTAATCTTTTAAAATTTATCTTATACAGTGAAACCTGTGTAAGTTGACCACTTGCAGTGCACTACTTTATTGATCAATTTAAACAGATGGTCAACTTATAGATGTTGATTTATACGATAAAGGCTAATTACGTTCCTGAAAAAAGGCGGTCAACTTACAAGGGTGATCAACTTTACAGGTTTTACTGTATTTTTGTTTCAGAAATTCTGAAAGTGATTCGGAAAGTTGGAGTTTGGATAATTGAAGTTCTACTGTAAGAGATATTCTAAAATCTGAAAAATTGATATAGCTTTCAAAAAACACAGTAGAACTCAGAGTTTACATATTGTATCAGATAAGGGTCTGCAGGGCTTAAAAATCTAAGCATATTATGAGGAGATAACATTTCCGGGCTTATTGGCCGTGGTCTAGTTGGAGTAAAAATTCCAGACGTTTTGGCTTGCTTTGCTGCAGCCATCATGAGCCCGGAAATGTTATCTCCTCATATTGACGCCGGCCGTGAAAGCCTTAAACAGTATCTAAGCATATTGTTTAAAAATTCGATTCTTTACCACTCGTCGCTCTAGGGTAAAGAATCGAATCTGTACCTGCCAGTATTTGTAGTTTAACCAGTTGGATGTGACCCTGAAGATAGCTCTGATTTTCTGATTCAGACCAGAAAATGAGCAATCCCTGGTCCAGCACCCCCAGAGGTATCGTTTCACTTGGAGGAGTGTGTGTAACATCCCCCCCCCTCAACTCTTTACCAGTGGGCTATTGGAAGAAATCTGTAACACTTGCTTGTTTTTTGTTTATATGTATAATTTTATTTACAGCACATTCTGTACTAGCAACTTTTTACAAATTTGCTCCTTGGCTTGTATTTGCAATAAAATTTTTTATGCATTGACTAGCATTCAGAACCATTGGTGGTCTGTTGTATTGAGACGAGTAAAAATTGTTTCAGACCACCATTAAGTGGAATTCAGTATACCGTAGTACCAGTGGTTGATCACAGTCAATTAAGAAATTTCCTGTTACAGTGAAACCACATTAATGAGTTGAGCGAGTGGCGCAGACTTCATATTTTTAAGGTTTGTTTTTAAGAAATTTTAATTTTTATAAGATTTCAGTTATTTTTTAAAGATTTCAGTTTTTGTGGTGATTTTCTTTCTTTTTTCGGGGGGGGATTGACCCCCCTCGTTTTACTTAAGGGGGTTAACTTTTACTTTCAGGGAAGCACCCCCTTCCCGAAAGTAAATGCAATATGGAACAGGCATCGGCCTTTTGGATAAAAGAAATTCAAGCAATTTATTGCAATAAGATCAAAAGCAGTGGGTCCTACGGGGGGGTTGCAGCGAATCATGGCACAAGCTTCAAAATTTTAAAGTTTTTCCTTTAAAAATTTTAGTTTTTTGATGGTTTTAATTTTTTTTCTAAGGACGGGGGGGGGGTGAAATCCTATTTTAGGGGGAACATCTTCTACAAGTGACTGATATAGGGAAAAGCCATCGACCTTCTGGATTGAAAAAAAATCAAGCTTATTATTTGAATAAGACCAAAAGGTAGTAGGGCCTACGGGGGGGGGGAGTGATGGAGCGGATCATGGCGCAGACTTCAAATTTTTAAGGTTTATTTCTTAAAAAATCCAGTTTTTATGGTGATTTTCTTTTTTTTTGGGGGGGGGGTTGACCACCCCACCCCCCGTTTTACCTAAGGGGGTTAACTTTTACTTTCAGAGAAGCACCCCCTTCCCGAAAGTAAACGCAATATGGAACAAGCATCGGCCTTTTGAATAAAAGAAATTCAAACAATTTATTGCAATAAGATCAAAAGCAGTGAGTCCTACGACGGGGGGGGGGGTGGAGCGGGTCATGGCGCAAGCTTCAAAATTTTAAAGTTTTTCCTTTAAAAACTTTAGTTTTTTGATAGTTATGTTTTTTTTTTTCCGAAGGAGGGGGGGGAGTGCCCCAGACCCCCCCCCCTTAATACCTAAGAGGGGTCCCCTAATCCTATTTTACGGGAACATCTCCTTTTACAAGTGACTCTGCAATAGGGAACAGCCATCGGCCCTCTGGATAAAAGAACGTTCAAGCTATTTTTGTTCCATTAAGACCAAAAGCAGTGTGGCCTACGGGGGGGGGGGGGGATAGTTGAACGGGTGGCGCAAACTTCAGATTTTTACGGTTGGTTTTTGAAAATTTTTAATTTTCATATTTTTTTGGGGGGAGGGAGGGGGCCCCCCACTCCCCCACCCCCATGACCTGAGTAGGGAAAATTTCTATTTAGGGGGCATCCCCTTACGCCCTGTAACTCTGCAATAGGGAACTGGCATCGACCATCTGGATAAAAAAATTTAAGCATTTTATTCGAATAAGGACAAAAGTAGTGTGGCTTGCGATGGGGGGGGGGAGGGGTAGTTGAGCGGGTGGCGTAGACTTAATATTTAAGGTTGGTTTTTGAAAAATTTTAGTCTTTTTTATTATTTCGTTTTTTGGGTGGGGAGGGAATCGCCCCCCCCCACACCCCCCATGAAGGGGGGGGGGAGAATTACTATGTAGGAGGAACATCTCCTTCCGCAAGTAACTGCAATAGGGAACAGCCATCGGCCATCTGGATAGTAAAAAGTCTATTCCAATAAGATTAAAAACAGCGGGGTGTACCAAATGGGGGGGGGGGGGCGGAGTGGGTCATAGCGCAGACTGCTTCAGTCAAAAAAGGGGATGTTTTTTAAAAACTATCGATTTTTTAAGATCTTGTATTGGGGAACAGCCCCCTGACCCCCCCCCCCCCCAACCCCCCCCTCCCTGTACCACATGAGGGGCTACCTATTTTCCATTGGGGGAGGGGTAGCGCCCTTTCCGCAAGAACTGAATATTAAAACCTGCAATAGGGAAAAGTGAGGGTGCCATTTCTCACTCCTAGTATGCCATCTTTTCACCTACGGTGCACGCTGGGGTTAAGGGTGCCAGTTTTTCACCCATTTTAAGGGTGATATTTCGGCACCGAATAGGGTGTCGCTGGTGAACAAGCTTTTCACCCTTGAAAGGTGCCAATCGCAACCTGTAGTTTTAACAGTGTACACGCAGAAAAATACGGTACAATCCCTTTTTTTTTTAAATTTCAAGCACGTACGACGCACAAAAAAAAGAACAAGTAAAGAAAAATAAATAACAATTTATAAATTATTATCTAAAAAAAGTGAGGGGGCCCGGGCCCCCTCTGGCCCCTCCGATGAGCCGCCACTGTATATATATATATATATATATATATATATATATATATATATATATATATATATATATATATATATATATATATATATATATATATATATATATATATATATATATATATATATATATATATATATATATATATATATATATCCATCAATATTTGATTTTAAACGAATTTGCTACCTATTTCTGAGTGCCCGTCCAGGGTGCAGGCAGCGCCTTTATTCATTTTTTTTTTCTTTTTTAGAGGGAAGGGGGGGCAGGTAATTTATAAGGTTTTGATCTCATTCAGTGGGGCTTGATTTATAGGACTTTTCCGTAGCGTTTGAGGGGCTGTGTCATCACCCTTGTGTGGAGAGTGTGGATGGCACCCCTAGCTATATATATTTAGCTACAATATTAAAAACATAACCTGCGGGTACATAAAAGAAGAGTTTACTAGGGTATATGGTTCACTCGAGGGGGGGGGGGGTCACCTAGAGTATATGGGTATATGGTACTCTTCACTAAAATAGTCGACTGACGTTATTCAGACACAAATTGTTTGCAACCACCTGTCTTTAACACCTTGCACTAGTTAACTAACCGTAGCAATCTAACTCCCCCCCCCCCCGTAAATATTATTAATGAAAGTCTACGGCAAAAAAGTAGTATTTTTAACGAATCTTTTATAATTTGAAAAATATTTCTATTACAAGTAGTATTTCTTATTTTTTTGGTCGCTGCAGTTCTATCCGGAATGAAAATACATAAAATAATAACGAAGCGCATCCGTTTGATTCCCAAAATTTTCCACTCCATTGACCATACCGTAGAGAATATAAATCTATATACTGTACCTCGTAAGTCAGCACATCTGATCCAATTTTGAGCTGAGATGTAATTTCAGAAACACACTGACCAAGCGAAGGGGAAAAAATCTTATTTTACCAGCTATACAAAAAATTTCTTATTGTATTGTTCAAAAGCGTGTGAGAAAGAATTGTATTTATTTGCTGGGGCTTACAAATAATAAAGAAGGCTAAAATAGTTTGTAAAGGCACAAAAAGTATTAGCTCTTACTTTTTGTTTTTAGCTAGTAAAGTCTGGTTCATATAGTTACATAAAAAGCAGCCGATGGAAAACTAGAAAACCTGATTTCCTAAGTTTCTTGCTGCATTTTGTAACTTTTACAAATCTATTATTCCAGTGGTGAAAAGATTTTCCTGTCATTAAATAGTTGATTACGGTTTTTATATCGATTACAGTGTAGCTCCAATACAGGGTAACCATAAAAAAGCGCCCCAAAAGAAAAATGCAATGACAAAAAAAAAAAAAAAAAAAAAACGTGGGAATATGTATGTTTTGTTCCAATTACAAAAAAAAAAAATTCATGTGTTTTTAAATTTATGTCACAAGTCACAAAGTAGTTAAAGTTAAAGTCACATGTTCGATATGTTTTCCATCACTTGCAATGTTGCGTGCATGCGCGTATGCAGACCAAAATGTAGCATTAGACTCCAGTGTTGGCTCAGCAATGGACCCGATTTCTCTTTGAGTCGCTCAGAAATCGTTTGGAAAGGATTATTCGCAAAACTTTGTTTATAAGATTTTCTCACAGAAAAACGTCACACTGTTTGAAATCCTTAGAATAAGGTGACCAGTTAAAGTCCATGCCTGGCTGCTCCGGATAGCCCAGAGCTGTTGCACTGTCATGAAAGTGATCTTCCAGCAGAGCAGACAACTAGAGTGTGCGATGTGGTCTAGCGCCATCTTGCATAAACCACCAATCGATATTTTTGCCTTGTTTTTTCTTCTGGTAACCCTGTAAGTTAAGCTATGATTTTGACGATGCTTACTTCTTTTTTGGGTAAAAGGTAAAAGAAATCGCCATTAAATTAAGTTGGGTTACTTATGTAGTAGTTTTACAAAATTCCTCCAACTAAAATGCTATTGCTCCTCTTTTTTACTGAACGCCCGAAAAAACAGGTAAACAGTATATTCAGTAAATTACCGCCCATTAGCCAGGGCTAAAGCAGAAATACGTGAAATACAGTCCTATGCCGGGCTGATGAGTGCTAATAAGCATGAAACTGCAGTCCTCGGCTGGAAATGACTGAGCTGGCGGTGTATTTCAGGTAAACAGTGTCAAGTTCATTGCTTAACTCGTCAGGGTTACATTATAAAAGTTTCGTACACGTTATTATCCGTAACTTTTTTGCGTGGGGGATTCTGAATAGTTAATTATGTTTCGTTATATCATTCTCATTGAGTTTACTTTTGTTAGCATGGTATTCCGGAACTAAACAAAATGACTTGAACCAGGCACGTAGTGTGAGGGGGTTGGGAGTCATTTAGCCCTTTGAAATTTCTGTATGAGTTTAGACTAATGCTACTTTGGTGACTTGTTTGCTTTATACCTTGCAGAAAACAGAAAAATATCGTATACGTCGTGATCAGACTTGCTCCTTATTTTACTTTCTTTGGAACTTTTAATGTTCCTTAATTATATTATATATTCATTTGGCTGGCTAATTTACTTTTAATGAACTTTTAATGCTGTTTAATTTTTTTGGTGAAAAAATTTTCCTTTAAAAAAACTCTCAATTACAATATATGTTCTGTTTTCATTTTTTTCTTTTTTGGAGGATTTTTTAACACTTGTCACAACTAGAATGGTTAAACGTAATTGTTTGGCAAATAATTTCTTTAATGGAGCGTTTAGTCTTAGTTAGAGGCTTGTTTCAATTTAAAAAAACTTTAAAAGACAAAATGATTTGTGTCATCGCCAAACAAGTAGTTTTAATGTAACTTTTACCAAACATAGCAACATAAACAGGTTTGCAATACAGCTGTAGAACGCTGTTAACCAGGAAACCCATTGGTCCTGGCAGCGATTAATCCATGATAACGCTATTGCACTCATATTTTACCTGCCAAAATAACAAAATTCTATTTCCCTTCAAATATATATATATATATATATATATACAAATGAATGTTTGTCTGTATGTCATCCATGAACTCAAAAACTACATCGCAGATTTGGCTGAAACTTTCACCGTTTGTTATTTTTGGTACTGGGAATGTTTATAGACCAGTTCGAAAAAAATCCGATCGATAGTTAATTTTTTATTCCAATTTAAGTCACAATCCATTGGATAAATACGAATAAAATTATCGGCTGCAGAAATTAACTCGCGTGAAAGATCTCATTGATAAGAAGTTAGCTGTTGCCATTTTTCTTGAGTTTCAACAAATAAATTCTTTCTTTATTGTTTTATGGCTCTTCATGCAACGGGGGGATTTAAAACTTTTTCTGTTTGATATTTTTAGCGATTGATTGATTTTGCAAATTGCGTGAGTACAAAATTCGAGTATAGTCACGGCTTCACTTGATACCTGGACCGATTATTATGAAAATTGCTATGTATATGTATTTTTCCACGGAGAAGGTGCATAATATGCTCATTGAAGCCACTCGCCACCAGGTGGCACTGCAGAGTAGCAACTTCTGCCCCGTTCAACCGATTGTCATGAAAATCACTATACTGATGTATTTTTTTGTTCGCGTAGCAACGCGCGTCGGGTACAGCTAGTATATATAAAAAATTAAGCAAACAAATTTCAAATATTCAACAAATTATAAATAATTAATGATGATAAAAAGGAAAATTGCAAACAGCTATTAAGTAGGAAAAGTTAAAGTATGAATCCAGAGCTCATCAACCAAGGATTTATCATCATCATTAAGAGCCATTGTCTGTAAGAATCAGGCAGTTTACGGCATTTGTGATTGTTGACATTTTTAATTTTTCTTATTTTCACATATGTTGTTACTTATCAGGAATGTAATGTTAGTGCAAAATATGAGCTTTGTCTGCCTTACCGTCTTTGGGAAATTAAATTTTTAAATTTAGGGGGCGTGGCACATTTTTTCGTGTTTTTCAAATTTGCGGATTTTAAATTTCTTGTTGCTTTAAGCGCCCCTATAATGATTTGGATTTTTAAATTCTATACTATTATATGGTCTTCTTAGATACTATTACTGCTGTCAAATCGGTGTTACTACGAGGGCGACGGCCACCAACTCCGTTTAAAAATGACCAAAAATGAATTTTTTTACTACATTCAATGCCAATTTTCTCAAAGCGCCTTCATGATGACACCAACGTTTTTACGTAAATTCCTAACTACACTTGTATACATCAAAAATATGTAATAAAAGTAATGTCACTATTAGGGTGCCGAAAGATATTGGAACTTTTATGTGATAAATTTCACAAAAATGCAAATGTTTAAACCTAACTACTACTCTCGCCCTCATAGCAGAGATCTGAAACTAATTAAGTTTGATAACCAACATGTTCGTCTAACATATGAACTAAAAAAAAACGGTGTCACTCTTATTACTTTCGAAAATATAATCATTCGAAATAAGTATGTTATGGAGTTATTTAAAAAAAGACTTTTCTAATTCGAATGGCTTTTTGCACGGTTTGTTTTAAACTTTAATATACAATTACAGTAGCGACACCTAAAATATGTTTCTAATGCTTTTTATAAAAAAAACTTTATAGAAAGCATCAGAAACACAGTAAATCGACATAGGTACAGATGAACGTATTGAGTAATGTGCATCATAGGCTAAAATAGTCGTACTAATATTCATATTTTTCAACCATACTAATTTTTTATCTGTTATTTATTTTAAAAATGCAACTATTTATAACATAATATATTAAATAGTTATAAACATAATGTATTATATAGCGAGCATTCAGAATCTGGAACATATTTTGAGGATGACGTAGACTAAAACAAAGAAAACATAAAACATCAAATCACCCAGGTTCAGAAAGACGGTCAAGTCTTATTTATATCTGGTAATTTTGTAGCATTAAAGCTTGGGAAAACATGATATCCCGAAGAAAGTTGACCATTTGCAAGTAAAGGTCAAATACATGACAAGAAGGATTGGAATAAATAAATTTATTTCACGGGAAAAAAAGGCGAGTATTGGTATGATAATCTAAACATATTATGCACAATAGATCCACCTGTACCTATATTAAAACGAGCATTTTCTATTCAAGATAAAGACGCTCTTACTGCCCAAAGCTGTTTATGTTAAACGTTGATTCTTTTTAATAAATTAAAAATAAATATGGTCAAAAACACTATCTGGGTGTGATAAGATTAAATTAACAAAATACATAAATAAACAAATAATTTAAATTTAAAAAAATAATAATAAATGAAAAAAATACTATACAATATACTAGCTTCGAATGATTATATTTCCAAAAGTAGTAGGAGTGACGTTAATTTTATTAGTGCAAATGTTAGACAAACATGTTGGTTATTTAGTTTCAGATCTCTGCTATGAGGGGGATAGTTGTATTCAGATAAGCAAATGGTAAACTTCTACTACTTCTCCGGGATACCATGTTTTCCCAAGCTTTAGTGCTACAAAATTACCAGATATCAATGAGAGATGACCGTCTTTCTGAACCTGGGTGATTTGATTTTTTATGTTTTCTTTGTATTAGTCTACGTCATCCTCAAATTATGTTTCAGATTCTGAATGCTCGCTATATAATATATTATGTTTATAACTATTTAGGAAATTATGTTGTAAATAGTTGCATTTTTAATATAAATAAAAGATTAAAAAAAATTGTCTGGTTGAAAAAATATGGACATTAGTACTACTATTTTAGCTTATAATGCACAATACACAATACGTCCATCTGTACCTATATCGATTTACTGTGTTTCTAATGCTTTTTATAAAGCTTTTTTTTTTTCATAAAAAGCATTAGAGACATATTATTTTAGGTGTCACTACTGTGTAATTGTATATTAAAGTTTAAAACAAACCGTGCAAAAAGCCATTCGAATTAGAAAAGTCTTTTTTTTAAATAACTCCATAACGTACTAATTTCGAATGATTATATTTTCGAAAGTAATAGGAGTGACACCGTTTTTTTTTAGTTCATATGTTTGACGAACATGTTTGTTATCAAACTTAATTATTTTCAGATCTCTGCTATGAGGACGAGAGTAGTAGTTAGGTTTTAAACATTTGCATTTTTGTGAAATTTTATCACATAAAAGTTCCAATATCTTCTGGCGCCCTTATAGTGACACCAATTTTATTCCATATTTTTGAGGTATGCAAGTGTAACTAGGAATTTATGTAAAAGCGTTGGTGTCATCATGCAGGCGCTTTGAAAAAATTGGCATTGAATGTAGTAAAAAAAATCATTTTCGGTCATTTTTAAACGGATTTTGTGGCAGGTCGCCCTAGTAGTGACAGCGATTTGACAGCTGTAATAGTATCTAAGAAGACCATATAATAGTATAGAATTTAAAAATCCATGTCATTATAGGGGCGCTTAAAGCAACAAGAACTTTAAAATCTGCAAATTTGAAAAACACGCAAAAATTTGCCACGCCCCCTAAATTAAAAAATTTAATTTCCCAAAAACGGTAAGGAAGACAAAGCTCATATTTTGCACAAACATTACATTCATGATAAGGAACAACATTTGCAAAAATAAAAAAAATTAAAACTGTCAACAATCACAATCTGCCTGATCCTTACAGACAATGGCTCTTAATTATTTATAATTTGTTTAATATTTGAAATTCTGTTTGCTTAATTTTATATTTACTTGGCTTTTTAGTTTTGCTGCGTTGCGCATCTATGGGCTCTTGGTGCGGTCTTTTCAATATTTTTCACTTTTATTATTATTATTTTTCACTTTTATTATATATATATATATATATATATATATATATATATATATATATATATATATATATATATATATATATACATTCGTATTAGATTTTGAGATGAGATCTCATCAAAGTACCCTGTTTCACTCTGGCTTAAAAAGTACAAATTATTCTAATCGAACAACACTTATTTTTATTGCATTGAAACTCTCAGTCTTTGTGCCTGAACAGGAAATAAACATCATAGAAACTGTAATGTACTCTATTAATGCATATGCTCTTCACACCTGAAGTTTTAAAAACAATTAAAATAAGATTTCATTTTCGACTGCTTCTTTTACGATTTCATAAGTTTTACTTACATACAGTAACATCATGAGTCGCTGAAAAGGATTTTGACATTGAGCTGTTGATTATGGGGTTCAGTAATTTAAGGTTCACATGTGTAAACCTCAGATACCACATAAAACTTTACATTGTCTTGAAATTAGTAATACATTTTCTTTAAATAATTTAACAGCTTGCTTTCTGCAAGTTTTACTTTTCAACATGTCAGATTAAGCTTTTTTGTACTAAGAACAGACTTGAAACCATTTTGAGAAACCATATATTTCACAAATATGTCCAGTTAGGCTAAGCTAAACTTTCAGTTTCTTAAAGTCAGTTCAAATGTTAAAATAATAATAATAATAAATATATATCAAATATAAAGGTTGGCTTGGATTTTACGAGGTAGGGAATATAAATCCGAGTATACTGATTCCAGAACGGGCGAAAAAAAGAAAAGAAAACATAAGAAAAATTGTTAAATTACCAAACATTACATAATAACATATCGCACCGCAATAACAGAAGTAACCCCCACCCCCTCCCTTAAAAAGAAAAAAAAAACAGATTAGATTAAATACAGGTTTTACGCAATACTACTTTTAACTGAACACATACTATTATAGTATTCTCATAAATATTTATCACTTTATGTTTACTGATTTATTTTGAAACATTTCTGCCGAATTAGGAATTGTTAATGGTTATATCGTTTATGTGACACCGTGCACTCTAAAAACAACAATTTCAAAAATGACGAAAAAGTACTCAAATTTGAACATATCGCGAGTCAAAATGGCTCCGACTACAAGGTATTCAAATTTGAAACATTGAAATACTCATCAAATACTCAAATCAACATGTGTGATCATTTTTGAGGTATTTGTGCTCATTTTTGAATATGTAATAATTTCAAAACTGTTTATTATGGACTCGTTTTTGAGAATGAAATAATTCAGCACACTATTTGAAAACATGTGTACTCATTTTTGAAACAAAAGGATTCAAGAAAATTTGAAAACATGAATGTACTCATTTTTGAAAACTTCATTTTTCTCAGTGTGCACAGTTCTGTATCTCGTTTATATGACACCGTGCACCAGTTATGTATCCTATTTTTCTGTGACCTTTGTGTCAAGAAATAGTAACGTTAAGATTTTAACTAAAATAAATATTACGTTATTTCCAAATTTTTGAGATTAGTCACTGTTGTCCTTCTGAAATTCGAAAATTTCCTTCAACGTCAGACACAGTAGCATAAAATAGAAAAAAAAAATGATTAAGCATAGTAACAACGACACAATGGATAAACAAGTAAATTAAGTCACTCAAACGTGTTTTTGAGCTACAACGAACGCTTTTTTCAATGCTGAAGATACGAGCTAACAGATAATGATAAGCTTAGATCTTTTTAAAAGACGCATGTCTGGTACTTATTTTGCAAAAATATGATGAACTGACTAAAAATGACAGTTTAATGGTTATATAAACTTTGTGCAAGTTTTAAAACAGGAAATAGAATTAAATTTACATTTGAAATTAATAATTAGTACGTTTTTTTTTCTTCACGTTTTTGAGTTAATACTAATGCTGTTGCTCAATATGATTATGATTATAAAGCAGTAAGAAACTGCAGACTCTGGATGATATAACAGCAGTCAGTATCTTGCATGCGGTTCTGCCTTAGCCCTGGCTTAAAGGCGGTAGCGTACTGCTCAATGACCAAGTTTTGCCTTCAGTTGACAAGTTGAACCGATACCATACATACAATACCACTGCCGCGGACTATTTCTGATATGCTAAATTTACTTTAGCTACAGTTTTGTTAGCACTTCCAGGTTCAACAAGACAACATCTGCGTCCTACCCAGGTACTGCGTATTTTAGACTGATGAGTCCATAGCAATTTCAAAACTACTGTCTCTAGATGGAGTAACCGTGCTGTCGGCACATTGTATTGTATGATTATAACTCTTTCAAATTCACGAAGAAATCTCACTGTCTGGTATGTATGAATTAATTTCATTTTCATTAGCCCGTACTTTTAAAAATTTAACAAAGAAGATATTATTTGGTCTTGTGATAGTTACCGTAATACAAATATTATGTTTAATACATCATAGAACTTTCCAGAATACGCTACATTTCGACTCTTTAACGATTTCCATTAAACCAACGTACTTGGTTTGAGAAAAACATATCAAACTAAGTAATCCTGGGATAGCCAGCAATTCTCTCACTTCGTCCCCTTGAGACGACAGTAATGGTCTTAGTATAGATTTGTGATTGCACATTTATCCACGAGCTTTGTTGAATGCTGATGGAAGTTCAAAGTCTCGGGCTCTTAGGAAGAGAAATTGACCGTAGTTCTTTGGGATGGAAAGGTGCTCTTATGTAGTGTTAATAGCTGTTGTTTTTTACTGAATACATCTATCTCGTATTAGAGACATGTTTCTTGTTTGTTTCAATGGAAACAATGTGTTTCTCAATGAACATTTGCTATTGCTTGCTTAGAAAAAAAAAATATAACTATTGTTAATTATTTTTTAGTTCTTTTACTGAGTGTTTATATAGTGTTACTCCATGTTTTTATTTTTTACTGAATACATCTATTTCGTATTAGATTCGTGTTTGTTGTTTGTTTCAATGGAAACACTGTGTTAATGTCATACACATTTGTTTTAGCTTGCTTTAAAAAATCTTATTACGTAATACATGTTAGTTCTGTTTCAATTCATGTACTCAATTTCTGCATATTCAATGTTAAAAGATGTTGTTCTTTCCGAATACATTACTATTAGCGATTACAAAAAGTCTAACGTAAGAAATGTAACGTAACTAGCAGTTGTTATAGTAATTTGTTTCAAGTAAGCATTAACAAATGTGTATTGCGAAAGCATAGTTTCCATTGAAACAGACAATAAACATGTATCTAATACGGGGTAGATGTATTCTGTAAAAAACAACAATAGCTGTTGTTTTTCTCTAAATACATCCATATCGTACTAGAGATGTGTTTGTTGTTTGTTTCAATGGAAGAAACTTGTTATATCTTTAAAAAAATAGGTAATAACTGTTAGCTACAGGTAGTTATCAAAATAATGGAAACACCAGTGAATAAAAGTGACATTTTTGGATGTGCTTCGTACGTAATCTATATATATAAAAGAAAGTCGTGTTAGTTACACCACTTATAACTCAAGAACGGCAGAACAGATTCGGCTGAAAATTGGTAGGGAGGTAGCTTAGAGCCAGGAGATGGACATAGGATACTTTTTATCCCGTTCTACAGCGTTCCCGTGTGACTTGACATGAAACGTCAGTCACTATAAAACGTGGTATAACAAAAAAGAATCAGACTTGGAATAACAAAACGCAAATGACAGCTATGTAATTGACGTAAAATGACAGCTATGTATTGACGTATGGATGACAATTTGATATTTGTAAGAAATCAATATTAAAACTATTTCTATTAAATAAATAATTAACAAGTGGATTGAAGTGAAGTGAAGTTTAATTAATAATGCCGCGACCAAGACGATCGAATCTTTCCCGACAAAGCCGTAATGCAAGAAGAATACAAAATACTGCAAATGAAAGGACTGAAGAAGAACAAGAAATTGCACGTGAACAGCGCCGCGATAGTATGGCTCGACTTCGTGCTTCTCAATCACGAGAGCAAAGTGAAGCAGCCCGTGAAGATACATAATCGTGCTTTACTCTTGATCGAAGATATGTGTTACCTCATGTGCGGTAATTTATTAATCAGGTTAGGAATGCCAGCGCCAAATCGTGATATGAATGACGCATTTAATCGAGAATTGGAACGGGAACGTAAATATGATCACCAGGAATTATATTTAGTAGTTCAAAGGAATGTACACCTGTTGAATTACCAACAAAAGGAAGTTTATGATACTTTAATGAAGGCAATCGCTGATGAAAATGGTGGTTTATATTTCCTAGATGCCCCTGGTGAAACTGGCAAGACATTCCTTATGTCATTAGTTTTAGCAACTGTTCGGGCGAGATCCAACATATCGGTTGCAGTTGCTTCTTCTGGAATAGCAGCCACATTGTTAGAAGGATGCCGTACGGCTCATTCAGCATTCAAATTACCGTTAAATCTTCAAACTATTGAAGAACCAACGTGTAATATTGCAAAACCCTCAGCAATGGCCAAAGTTTTAGCGGCATCGAAAATCATCATCTGGGACGAATGCACAATGGCGCATAAACGTGCATTAGAAGCACTTAACCGAACATTAAAAGATTTACGCAATGACTCGAGATGTTTTGGAGGAGCAATGATTTTACTGTCTGGCGATTTCCGCCAAATACTGCCAGTAATTCCAAGATCTACGGCTGCCGATGAAATAAACGCTTGCCTCAAATCGTCAAATCTATGGCGCTATGTGAAGAAACTGCAGCTGACAACAAACATGAGAGTTACATTGCTTAATGATACATCTGCTGAAGATTTCTCGGAGCAATTGCTGACTATCGGTAATGGTCAAGTACCTGTCGATGAATCGAGCGGATTAATATCATTTCCAAATAATTTCTGTAATTTTGTCTCATCAAAAGACGAACTTATCAACAATGTATTTCCAAATATTATTTCTAACTACAAAAATAATGAATGGTTGAGTGAGCGAGCAATTTTAGCGGCTAAGAATAAAGATGTAGATGACCTGAACTACATAATTCAAAATAAGATCATTGGAACAATGCATTCATTCAAATCTATTGACTGCGTCACAAATGAAGATGAAGCCACCAACCATCCAATTGAATTTTTAAACTCTTTGGACGTGCCTGGCTTACCACCGCACAATTTACGCCTAAAGGTTGGCTCCGTAGTAATCATGCTTCGAAACATAAACCAACCAAAACTGTGCAACGGTACGCGTTTGGTGGTTAGTAAATTGATGAACAATGTAATTTACGCTACGATAATGATAGGAAAATTCAAAGGCGAGGAAGTTCTCATTCCGAGGATCCCGATGATCCCAACCGATATGCCGTTTGAATTTAAAAGACTTCAATTTCCGATACGTCTTGCATTTGCCATGACCATCAACAAATCACAAGGCCAATCCTTAAAAGTTTGTGGTTTAAATCTAGAACATTCATGTTTTTCACATGGTCAATTATACGTGGCATGTTCACGGGTCGGAAGACCATCTGCGTTGTTTGTTTTTGCGCCTGATAATAAAACAAAAAATGTCGTGTATCACAAGGTACTTAAGTGAAGAGCAACCTATGTACTAAAATACAGAAATAATAATGAATGATTAATGTAGTTATTTAATTTTTTTTTTGTATTTTTTCCAAAAAAAAAAACACAATCTGCTTATTTATAGCCATTAAGGCGGAACAAAGTTCGCCGGGTCAGCTAGTAAAGAATAAAACTAGATATCTGTTTATATATATATATATATATATATATATAACACTGTACAGATTCTGGTAGTATATGGTGGATTAACTGAAGTTATGGACGTCTTAAAGTTTTTAAAAACCTAAAGTCATGACAGCATACACGCAGCGCGGTAAGACAAGCTCGGTAAAGCAAAATAGTGGACGGAAAGGGAAGCTTAGTGAAAGAAACCGACGGTATTGAAGAGGATTCTAATGTCTAAAAAGCGAACACACACACACAATATCAGCAAAAATCACCAAAGAACTCAATCACCATCTGGATTCACCAGTGTGAGTGATTAAAGTCAGAAGGCACCTTTATCAACAGAACATTTATGCAGAGTAGCGATTCCCAACACGCTTGTCACAGAGTGTTTCCGTTATTTTGATAACTACGTGTACATTTCAATTCTTATACTTATTAAATTTATGCGTATGTAGTTTTAATAGATGTTGTTGTTTTTTCTGAATACTTTCGTATTAGAGACGTGTTTGCTTGTTTTAATGGAAACAATGTTGTCGGAATCCACATTTGTTATTGCTTAACTGAAATAACAATATAATAAGTATTAGATACGTCATCATGTTTATAATGTCTTGCAATAATTTAAAAAAATATTTTTAAAAAAGTACTATTTAAAATTTATACATAGCTTCTGTTATGTTTTGATTCTTTTATCACATTTTCCCATATTGGCTCGGTATTGGCTGTGCTAAAACCAAAAATTTCGTCCATAAAAGAAGAATATTTGATGAGAACCATGAAGGGGTTTTGAATGTTAACCATCTCGAACCTTTGATGTTAGCACATATTAACAATTCTAATATTGCAACTTATTCCCAATGAAGGATTTTGGAGCGAAACCCTCACCTCTTCACAAAAAACAAACTCTGGCTGCGATAGTGCCCAGCACAATATTAAAAAGCGTCTACATCTTCTCAGAAATAAGAGCGCACGTAGAAATCTTATTATGTCGTAAAAAAAAAACGTTTGCGGGAAAGGACAGCATTTGAAACAAAAATTGTGTTTACATCTGTAAGTATTTTTAAAGGATTTTTTTATAAGTACAAACACCCTGTATATTATTTTCCCCCGTTTAACTGTTTACGATAATGACAACTGTATTCAACCTCAGGTAACTTTGATCCATAGTTTCTCTATTTTTAATCGCTCTAATTATATTTTTAATTGTTATTTTATACATTGCAATAAAACTAAAAAAAATGGCAGTTTTTTAAGTTTACTATTAATACTATACACAGCATTAAAAACGAACTATTAATCTGGTTCAACATACTCTTGGCACATAAAGTCAATTTGAGTCATGTGATTAAAAATAAATCATTTTGTTAAAAACTAGTAGCACCCGCACGGCTTTGCCCGTAGTAGAAAATGAAAAGGTGTTTTGGTTCGCCTGTATATTTACAAATATTGTATGATGAATTTCTCACCAATTAGGTTGCCCATGTTACGGTTCCACGTTATGATAACATGGTAATCTACTCGTCCATCTCATGATAACTTTGTTCTGGAAAATGTTCTTAAAATTGGAATAGAAAAAGAACAAAACCGAATTTTCAAAAAATCGCGACTAGGTGCACACCCCCATGCTACAAATTCATTCTGTGCCAAATTTCGTGAAAATCGCCCGAACAGTCTAGGCGCTATGTGCGTCGCAGAGATCCTGACAGACAGAGATCCGGACAGAGATCTAGACAGAGAGACTTTCAGCTTTATTATTAGTAACTAGTGGTACCCGTATGGCTTTTCCCGTAATAGAAAAATTAAAAGGTATTTTGGTTCGCCTGTATATTTACAAATAATGTATGGTGAATTTTCTCGCCAATTGGCTTGTACCCATGTTACGATTCCATGTTATGATGATTTTGTATCTCGCTAATTGGCTTGTGCCCATGTTACGGTTCCACGTTATGATAATTTCGTAATTTACTCGTCCATCTTATGATAGTTTTGTTCTTAAAATTGGAATAGAAAAAGAAACACATCGTTTTTTCGAAAAATCGCTTCGAGGTGCACACCCCAATGCTGCAAACTAACGTTGTGCCAAATTTCATGAAAATCGGCCGAATGGTCTAGGCGCTATGCGCGTCTCAGACATCCGGACAGAGAGAGATCCCGACAGAAAGACTTTCTGCTTTATTATTAGTAAAGAAGCTAAAGATAAAGCGTGTTTAACCCAGGAAAATAATCTTATGAATTTCACAACTGCAAGATCTTTCTAGAATCTGTATTGCGTGTTCTTATTAAAAAGTTATTTAAATCTAAGTAACGTAATTAAATGCATTTTACTATGTATAATTTTAAAAATTTGGCGCTTTAAAAATCTCCGCCTGACCTCCATTGGTCAAACTCCGACACGATTTATAATATCCCTACTTTCATGTGTTACATCAAATCCAAATTCCGATCCTTAAATCCACTTCAAACGCCTCATCTCATCTATATATATAAAAATGGAGGTTGGTAAATTTGTTCCCTAAGATCTCAGAAACTACCCGGCAGATTTGGCTGAAACTCTCACCGTTTGCTCCGTTTGGTACTTTTATCCGCACACACCCCACCTCTTAGCCGTAGGCCTTAGGTTCCACCGCCCGGGGGGTCCGCGTAGCGGGCCCCCCGCACGGCTGGGTGCGGCGGTCGATAGTCGTATCATGCTACGGACGCGCTTGATGCTTATTGCGCCGGGGAAGGTCCCCGCGCTGGGCGTCAACCCAGCTGCGAGTTTACCCCTTAGTTCCTTTTTTATTCTAATGTGTCCAAATTTTCGCATAAATGCCCCATTATGACGGTTAAAAAATACATGCACATATTAAAATTATGTGTCCATCGAAAGCGTTTATTTTTCTGCTGAAGATGGCATCTGTTAGAAAGTTCTAAGTTGTATGAAAAATGAGTTATTGGCTTTTTTTGTTCCATGTTCGAAGGCTTTCCTCAACCCAATTCATTATTTAGTGTATCATCTCAACTCCCAGTTCATAGTTAGAATTGTTGAATGTTTTTGTGTTTCGTCTGACTGTTAGAGGCTTTTCTCAAGTCAAATCAAAGTAACGTTTTTTCCCCAAGATTGGCTAATAATAACTATAGATTTGGTTGATTATTTTCCATTTAAACGGAACTTTAGTGTAATTATTTGGATTTTTTAAATTATTTGTGCTGATTGGATTTTTTAATCATTATCCAATCTAACAGCAGAAACCTCGCCAAAATGTATGCAGAAAGATTTCAGTAGCGGATGCATTTGACAGTTTTTTCAACTGTCACGGTTACGTAATAATGTTTGTCAGCTTTCACCATGTAAACAAAATATTGTCAATCATAGATTCTATAAAAACTTTTTTTACTGTAAAATAATCCAGCAACTAAATTAGGCAAATCGATAAACAGCCCAAAAACTTCCATTAATGTGACTTTATGCACAAATTCAAACCATCGCCAAATTTTACTACTTATTTTGGAAACATTTCGGATGAAATTGTTTAGCGCCATTTTATGGTGACCAAAAGTATCTTAGCATATGGCGACAACATCTCTTTAACAGAAATTAGTAACATGCCGTTTTACAAAGTAAGGAGGGGGAGCATTATCCAAGGTATCCCAAAACGATTCCCGCAAATTCGGTAATATTTTAAATCGCACCTAGAACCCACAATAATTGAAATTTTCCAAAATAACGAAAGCAAGTTTAAGGGGATCACGGGCCCGCGGCTTCATTTTTTTAAACAGTTCGTTCTTGAATGGACATACAGAGAAGGTAAGACTCAATGTAAAAACAAAAAATAAAATAAGTATTAACTGATAAATCTCTTTAAACATGTGAAGTTTAATTTCATATTTCGGAAATTCTTCAAATTTGTATACGCTTAAATTTTGTTTTTTCGTTTCTAAATGAATACTGTTTTTCTCTTTTTACTTACTGCTACTTTAGTTTTATGAGTAAGGAAGAAGCTAGATTTTAAATCACGTCAAAAAGGTGTGGTTTAAGTTCTTTCACTTAAAACAGAAAACAAATGCAAGTAACGATTGTTTCTCATAATTATTGCTAACCCAGGCAACGCCGGGTATTTTTGCTAGTATTATATAATTTTAATTGCACTTCTTTAACAGTAACTTTCCTCCTATTGAATGTGAAGGTGAGTTTTATTTTGTTTTTCTTTAAATCGGAAACTTAAATAATGTTTCTGGTTTTAGTGATTATTCTTGAGTATTTGTCACTGCCTTCTGATTTCAAAAGCTTTGTTATCATCTTACGTAATGACTACAAGGAAAAAGTCTTGCAGCGCTAAATGAGCAACCAGGCTCAAGTTGAAATGTAGTTCAACGAGTTAAGGGGGTCCGGGACACTTTTTGGAAAAAAAAAATATTAAACAGTTTAGAGCTTTGAATTTTTTTGCACTGATCCACTACCTATTTATTAAGCAAAATCATGTCAAATATATTCCAAAAAAAAAAAATTCTTTTTTTAAAATTTATTTTATTTTATTTTATTTATTTATTTTATTTATTTATTACTAGCAAAAATACCCGGCGTTGCCTGGGTCAGTAATAACTATGAGAAACAATCGTTACTTGCCCTTGTTTTCTGTTTTAAGCGAAAGAATTTAAAACAAACCTTTTTGACGTGATTAAAAATCGAGCTTCTTCCTTACTCATTAAACTAAAATAGCAATAAGTATAAAGAACAAAATAGTATTCAATTAGAAACGAAAGCACGACATTTAAGCATATACAAATTTGAAGAATTTCCGAAATATGAAATTAAACTTTACATGTTTAAAAAGATTTATCTGTTAGTACTTTTTTTTAAATCTAAAATCTTCTCTGTATGGCTATTGATGTACGAACTCTTTTAAAAAATGTAGCCGCCCGTGTTCCCCTTACACTTGCTTTAGTTATTTTGGGAAATTTCAATTTTTGTGGGCACTTGGAGCGGTTTAAAATCTTACCAAATTTGCGAGAATCATTTTGGGACACTTTGGATAATACTCCCCCTCCTTACTAATTTTTATTATAGAAATATTGTTGCCAGATGATGAGATACTTTTGGTCAAAATAAAATGGCGCTAAACGGTTTCATCCGAAATGTTTCCAAAATAAGTTGTAAAATTTGGCGATTGTTTGAAATCGTGCAAAAAGAAAAATTAATGGAAGTTTTTGTGCGGTTTATGGATTTGCCTAATTTAGTTGTTGAATTATTTTACACAGTATTTTTTTTAAGTATCTTTGATTGGCGATATTTTGCTTATATGGTGAAAGCTGAGAAACATTATTACGTAGTCTTTGGGCTCAAAAACAGCGACAGTGGAAAAAACTGCCAAATGCATCAGCTACTGAAATCTTTCTGAAAAAATTCTGGCGATATTTCTGCTGGTTGGTTGGGATATATTGAGTTGGTTGATATATTGAGATGTTGGTTGATATATTGAGCAAGTGTCCAATCAGCATAAATAATAGTAATAAACCATTAATTACATAAGTTCCGAATAAAAGTAAAATGATCAGCCAAATCCATTTATTTTTAGCCAATCTTGTGGGAAAACGTTACTTTAAGGTTTGACTTGAGAAAAACCTCAAAAAGTCAGACGAAACGCAAAAATATTCAACAATTCTTGGGAGTTGAGATGACACACTAAATAATGACTTGGGTTGAAAGCCTTCGAACAGGGAACAAAAAAGCTCATAACTCATTTTTTATACAACTTAGAAACTTCGAACAGATGCTATCTTCAGCAGAAAAATTGGCGCTTACGATGGACATATAATGTTAATATGTGCACGTTTTTTTCCACCCCCATATTGGGGCATTTATGCGAAAATTGGGACTAAAATTGGAATAAAAAGGGAACTATCAATCGGATGTTTTTCGAACTGGTCTATAAACCTTCCCAGTACCAAACGGAGCAAACGGTGAAAGTTTCATCCAAATCTGCCGGGTAGTTTCTGAGATCTTGGGGAACAAATTTACCAAAGTCAATTTTTATATATATAGATTATTATTTTGATAGAGTTACTTTAACCCCTTCAGACCTGGTGTCCGGTATACCGGACATACACTTAAAACAGCTGCTAATTATTTAATAATTGATTTATCTAGTTGATTTTTTTTGTAGTTGACATTCTCTTTACATTCTACTTATAATAATCTGTGAAAGAATTTTTCGTTTTGGGATTGACAACACTGACATATAAGGATTGAGAGGTAGAGAGTGGCTCATTTTTCCAACTATGGATTTTCATCTGAAAAGTGAGGTTTTTTTAATGATTGTTTTAAAAATGTATTATCTCTAATTTATCGTTTCAAACGCTTATAATATGTTTTAAAATTATTTTTAGAACATTTTATAATGTTGTTTGTTCGGTGTGTAATAATAAATAAAAGGGTTAGCGTGAGTTGATAAAGGTTGGGAAAAAGTTCCAATACGCACAAAGTACATTTATTAACGTTTCCAGAATATATAAATTATGCTTGCCTCAATTACTAAATTATCATTTTGTGCATAAAAAAATATTCTATTACATATGCAATAATACCTTTTTATTAATTTACCTTTCTTCAATTTTTGATTCGCCTTCACATTTTTATGTTGTAAATAAATTCAATCACTCAAAATACCAGAACATTTATGGCATCATATAACGTGATGTCGTTTAGAACAAATGACATTTTGTCACATTTGTTTCGTCAGGCAGAAATGTCGAGCTGCTTTTTCCAGCTCAGCATTTCTGATTTGCTACATGGACAACGAGGATGCCATAATTCAATCTTGACGCAATGGCACTTGTCATCAGAAGTTGAAGTGTTTTTTTGATGTTATTTACGACATTTATGAATCATTTTCATCAAGGCGACGACTGCATTTTATCCAATATTTTAAGTGATGGTAAATACATACTTCGAAGGTATTCTTTTATTGATACAAAGGGAAATATGCAATGTTTTATTTTTTAAACAATGCAATTTTTCGGACATAAATTTTATTTGATAAATTTATAGTCTAAGGCTATGTTTTCAGTTGTAACTAATCCAACTGAAAATTGCATGGAGAAACGCAGTTGTTGACTTGTTCTTATAATATACTAGCAGTACCCGCACGGTGAAGCCCGTGCTAAGATTTTAAAGGAAGTCGGTTGAATATAAAAAATCCATGATCACGTCCATTTCTTCTGATGTTAGTGATCATTTTTCTTCAACTAAAATGCGTACACAGATTTTTAATAACCTATTAAAGTCTCTTTGGAAATTAAAACTATTCGTCAAAAGACATAAAAGGATTAACATTAGCTTTAAACTCAAAATAATCCTTCAGCTGTATTGTTCATCGCTTAAGGCGCTAAGCAACCACGCTACCGTAACTCTGCCTTTAAGCGATTGAAGTGTTTTTTTTCAGCAATTTAAAATGTTTCGCCAAATAAACAATACTATAAAAAAACGCTATAAAAAACCACAATTGAGTAATATAACAAATAAAATTATTTACTTACAGATAAGTAACTATATTCAGCTATAAGAACAAAAAAAAAAAAAAAAAAAAGGTGTAGAAATAAGGAAAACAAAACCCAATAGAAAAATCCTACGAATCAAATTATATGACTAAATATCGAAAAAAAAAAGCTTTAAAAAATCAGTTCACTGACTACAACAGTCACACAACAGCGTAGCTATCGACACTGTCGGCCAGCGCCCTCTAGAGTTAACTTTCCCCACCATCTATTAGGAATTCGTAGAACTAAACAAATAATTAAACATTTAATTGGCAATTACAAATATTTCGGGAACGCTGTCGAACGGGATAAAAATTATCCTATTTAAAATCGTCTGGCACGACAAAAAGTAGAAGCTCTATCGGCTACTTTACACGCAATCTAGCAACAGTGTGCGTGTTATGGGGATCCGGGACACAAAAATCATCAAATTTTGCAACTTTTTTTTAACCATTTAAAAATCCTTTCTGGTTTTTTTATGCTTAAAAGGACGTTTGAATCCTTTTTCTATCTTAATTAGAAAGAATGATGTATTTATTTTTGTTGCATGCATTTAAAAAATATTGTACTTAACTTCAAAACTTTAAACGCATTTTTCTCCATGACGCAATTTTTCCAGATTTTTTGCATTCAAACTCTTATAAACCAAGAACTGTTAAAGATAAAGCAATGAAATTTGGATTATATCTTTTTCAAACAAATTACTTTGATTTTTATTCGGCAAATATGACAAAAAAAAAAAACTTTTCTGCAAAAAATATCATTGAATAAAGTATTTTCAAGTTTTTCAAAATTTTTCTTCAAATACTTTTTATTGCGTTGATATTTTTTTTAAATCGCCGAGTAAAAGTTAAAACTTAAATACTTGTGCATAATTTTTTGAAACTTGACCAAGAATATTTTGAGTTTTAGCGATTTAAAGCAACTCCCTTTATTTCAAAAACAAATTAAATTTAAATTTAAAAAAAAAATCTGTGACCCTCTTCCTCCAATCAACTCTAATTTGAATTCTGAAACTTTGAATTCAAATTATGTTTTTCGCAATCACGAGTTGCGACAAGACCCTACTCATTAGAGTTATTGTTTCTAGAAATGAGGCCTGTGTATGTGTGTAAAGGCGCGCGCGCGTAGGCGAAGGTGTATGAGCATGCGTGTGTAGGACATGGACGCCACCACCCAGCAGAAGTGGATTCCGGGGGACAGTGCTCAGGACCAGAGCAGCCGTGCCGCCGCCGTTGGACGGTGGTGCTGCTGGTCCAAGCTGAAAAAGGAACCACAGCGTCAAGGACTGTCAAATGAGAACAATAAGCAATCGTGATTGCTCAAAAAAAATATTTTTGTCATCATTTTGCTTTTTAAATAGATGTTTAATCAATGCAAAAAAATTCAATTGTTGCATATTTGTTTGTTCCAAAATGTGTCCCAGACCTCCTTAAAGAGCACTAGTGTGATAAAATTATTTCCCTCATACAAAACCCCTCAAAGCAATAGGTTAAAGGAAAAAAAATATATTTTTCTTATTTCAACTGCATTTTCAAACATAAAATGAAAATGAACATTTTGAAAAAAACTTCGACTTAAAAGAAGTAGGGGAAGATGGGGCAAAGTGACATAGCGGAGAAAAGTGAAATAGCGGGGCAAAAAGAAATAGCGGGGCAAAGTTAAATGGTGAAATATTTACTCTGTTTTTATCACCACCAATCTCTACTTAGTATGAAATGAAGTCTCCAAAAAGAGTCTGTTTGTTTGAACGAGCCAAACTCGAGAACTACCCGGCCGATTTCGCTGAAATTTTCAGTTTTCTTTTAGCACCGGAAAGGTTTGCAGACCGGTTCAAAAAAGTTCGACGAGTAGTTCTTTTTTCATTCCAATTTAGGACCAATTTTCGCGTAAATTCCCAAATATGTTGGGGAAAAATTACTTGCACTTATTAATACTACATATTGTTGAAACGGGTAGAATTTTCTGCGTTCTACGCAATTTGTTTCATTGCTCTAACTTCATTACGGCGGGAGTTATTTGCGTTTTTATCTCGAATTCTTTTAGGCTTAGCTGAAATTTAGCCACTACTTTCTTCATCAAATCTATCAATAAAAAGTGAAGGCATTGTCCCACAGTTTTCTTTTGGACACCATTGGAAAGAGCGACATTTTTTACTCCAGATCTCTCTCGATCTATGGTCGAAAAACTAAGCTTCTATCTCAAAAGGGAGAAACTAAGCTTCTATCTCGAAAGGGAAAAACAGTTACACGTCTTTTTAACTAAAGTTCAAAAAATCTCATTTCCATTTAAATTGTTAACCATTTTCTTTCGCATTTTAATTCCTTAAACTTATTTCATTTTGTTTTCCATCGTTACACTTTTAAAATCCATTTTTCTCGATTTAATTTCTTTAAAGTATTTTAATATCTGACGTTATTGTTCGGGAGGGAAATTTTGCTTGATATTTTATTTATTTATTTATTTGATCCTGAATGTTGAGCATACGTTACTTGACACAATTTTTATTTTCAAGGTAGACCGGGCAAAGCCGGGCAACGCAGCTAGTCTTGTTATATTCTAACTATGTAATATCTTATGTAGTCTATTCCAGTCAAGAAAGAATTACCCCTAAAAGTCAAAGAATATGATAATACAAGCCATTTTCAAAAACTGAGACTCATATTGTAATGCTTTGTTGTTAGTCAAAATACTTTTTCTTTCTGTTAAATGATAAAAATATTATTCTTAACATTTAAAATATTAATAGAGATCTACTAATATTCATTGCAGTAATTATTAGCTTAATATTAAGCTTATTTCCATTTTAAATGCTTTGTACAATTAGTCAAGTGCATGGGGGGCAAAGTGGATGGAACGAAGTGAAATAGTTCATTTCATTTACTTATTAAATCTTTTATCAAATTACTTACGTCATCATTTATGAATTACTTCATTTGCATTCTTTCATTTAATATTTCACTTATTTATTCATTCAGATGCTTATTTTTTTATTCATTCGCTATTTTATAAACTGATTTATTTTTTTTCTTACTTACTAACCTATTTATTTGTTTATTGTTTCATTTATTTTAGATTCATTCATTCTTTTACTTACTGATTTATTTAATTAAAAATGTATTTAATGATCAAAGAGAAAATATTTCATTGGAAAAATATTTTAGATTTCACTTCACCCCATGAAAAAAAAAGAAAGTGAAAATTTTCCAACTTTTTTGGAGGTACAAATTTACTACAAAAAATAAAAAATAATGTCTCAATGCAAGTTTTATGGTAAAATATTTTGTTCTTTCTTTATGTACCGTAATTTTCAGAACAAACTTCCAATTTGTTTATTTTGAAAAAGTAAGTGATCTAAACTATTTCACTTTGTTCCACTCTCCGTTGTTCGAGATATAGAGAAACTTTGTAAGGAAAACATAAAATTATTTTGAGACCAAATAAAAATTCGAGATAAAGGAATTTTTGAGTTATGAAGTCTTCGAGTTATCAAGTGTCGACTGTATATCTCAAATGCGAATTTCAAAAAAAAGGAGTGTTAACTTAAAATAACAATTTCTTTACTTGTCCAGTGAGCACAGTTTCTTATAAGAAAATATTCCTTAAAACGAAAGTGAAAGGCAGGTCTGAACTAGAATTTGCTGGGACGAGTGGATTAATTGTCATGACTTGAATGGTTTCCCCACACATTTTATAAAATTGCCAAAAGTCCTTTTTTTTTTGAGTTCCGTTTGACGCCGATAGAATGAACTGAATGTCACTCGAGCTATGTTGTAGCTACAAATTTTGCAACATTTCGTTCTTGAAGTGATCAACAGAAGTTCTTTCATTTCTCGTAGACAATATTTGAAGACTGTTATTCAAAGTGAAGAATTTTCTCTACTTACTTCAGTCCACAAGTATTAACAAACAAATGTCATAAAATAAAATATCTAAGGGTTCGTGAATCGATCAAGTAGATCACTAGGCAAAGAAAATAGAATCCTCTAGCTACTTCTGCCCACTAGTACCAACCATTCTAAATTTAGGGTATCTTTGAGGCAATCCGAATAACTTTTCCTCACCCTATATTTTAAATTTTATTTAATTAAAAAAACAATAATACAGAAGCCCCAGTGATGCATTCCTTATAGCGAGGTCGTAAAATAAAATGTAGGTTTTTATGATTTTAAAATATGCTGTATTCTGTGCTAATAATATAAAGCTGAAGAGTTTGGTTGTTTGAACGCACTAATCTCAGGAACTACTGGTTCGAATTGAAAAATTCTTTTTCTGTTGAATAGTCCATTTAATGCTGAAGACTATAGGCTATATAACATCACACTATGACTTATAGGAGTGGAGCAGCACTAAATGGATTTTTTTTTAAGCTGGACCAAAAGGTTGTTTATTCAGCATTTTGGGAGCGAGTTACTTCTGTTCATTGTCGTGAATTGATCAACTTCCCAGAAAGTGGTTTGTCTCTTTAGAGACTTAAAAAACAGTTACGTCCTTACATTTCAGCTCTTATAGGCACCAACTGTTTCGTTTGAAGAGAAATGTGAGGTTCAAATCTGAGGAGCAGCCACTTTATTCAGCGTCAACTCAGTAGACGCTTCAGTTGAAAGTAAATGAAACCCTTATATGTAAATATTTTTGTGTTAAAATCAAGATATATAATTTAAATTTTCACCTTAAAAATTGCGAGCAATGTCGCAAGAGAAACATATTAAAAATTAATTTAAAGCATTAATTAAAAAATAAAAACTAGTTTTATCAAGAAAAAACATTAATACAGAATAACTTATAAAATGTATTTTAAAAAAAGTCCCCATTTTTCATTTCTTTTTTTCTTTTATTTATTTTTTTTCCTTCTTTAATTTCACTTATCTTCAAGAGGAACTTATGACGCTTTGCTCACAAGAAAAATGAAGTAGAAACTTAATAGAAACCTAAGTTCAAAAGCAATCAAGAATGTCTCGAGGGCATATATTTCTATTAAGATTGAAAGGAGAAACATTTTTTCCCCTCAAATAGCTAGGGAAGGATGTAATTTTATGAGAATTCTTGTGGAAATTGAATTTATATATTTTACGAGTCTAAAAGGTATCTGTGCAGTTACTGTTCAGAAAACTCATTGCGACATATTCTTGGTTTGCACTTTCATTTAAACTGTCAGAATATTAGTTCTTAAAACATTAATTTTTTTTCTGATTGTTTCGAAGTTCCCGTTTTATGCGTGTTTTATTTCAGAGCGAAAAATTTCATCTGATTTTTTACTTTCCATTATTTTTTTAATGCAAATATGTAGTTAAAGTTAAAGAAAAAAACTAAATAAAAAACCAAAAATATTTCATTTTGGATTTTTTACACGTTTTTTTTTTTTTTTTCTCAACATGACCGAAAACTTTCACTATTATATTTTTTAATTACACTAATGGGAAACGTATACTTTTTCTCCCGGTTTTGCTCGTCATAGATTCATTTTATAAAGTACAAAAGTTTCCGCTATCAAATAGTTTACGTTATTTGTAGACGCATTTAACCCATTATTAGCTTTTAAACCACTTTTTAAGTGGATTTTTTTAAAGTACTGTTTTTACTTTTATTTTGCATTCCTACAGTATGTATTACCAATTGAGTTCCTACTAAAGAAGAAGAAACATAATAGTTAGTCAATTGTAGTTAAGTTTTTTGGTATTGCAGTTTAGAGGGGAGAAAAACAAAGAATATATTATCTTTCAAGAAAAAAACTTAAACGGATTAAAAGCTGTAATTCACTGTTGAAAAAACATAAAAAATATAGTTGAAAAGTTTTTTAGTAATTTCGTTCATCACGTTACTGTTCTTTGGTTACTCAGGTTAAGAGCTACATCTACTTTGATACTTTTGATTAATATTCCGTTTTCAAAAATGAAAATATTATATATTATACTCATGTACGTGCAAAATGTTTAGGAAAATATTTAGTTTTAACTTTTAATTAGCAGTTCTAGTTAAACTTTTTAGAGAATGATGCTAAGAATAAAATAGGCAGTGCCTGATCAATCTGCTACTTTTAAACGCTTAGTTTTCTTTAATTATTAGATTTTACATGTCCACAACTAAACCATGAAAAGTATAACAGTTCCATGAATTTAAAGAAGTACACTTTTAATAGTGCATACGTTAGGATACACAAAAAGTTAATAAAAATAAAACTGTATCATGTGTATTAAAATGCTCTTTTTGAAACATACAAACATGTAAAAACAACTCATAAGCCATAAACATAGAAGTATAACAATTTTCGCTTTCCGCAACTTCGCAGTTTTCTACCTAGGGGTATGTCCACTGTGACTGATGTTACAATTTGTCTATATTTTAAACTTATAAATTCAGCACTGTCTTGAAATTAAATTTATTTCTTCTGAAATTGATCTAAAATATCATGATATGGTACATCACTGCCCCTACACTGGTTTTCAGACTTGAGGAATGTTTTTAATGAAATTAAGAGGAATAAAAAAACGTGACTGATGTTACGCTGAAGAGACATTGAGAAAAGTGACTTATGTATAATTTAAAATTCTCTTCAAACTAATAACGTAAAACCTAAACAAATTTCTTCCCCTTAAAATAGAGATTTTAGGCTTGCTGAAAACACTTTGCGTTATTGAAATAACTTAAAAACTAAAAGTATAAAAATTATTTAACAACCGTGACTGATGATACAAAGATTTTGTGACATGTTACATTTTTAATGAATTGTTGTAATTATAAATTATTTCTCCTTGAAAATAAAATTAGCATTTATAATTGTAAAAGTGTATTTAAAATACTAGAAAAGTTTATTTATAAAGTTTTAAAAGTTATATTTTTGAAGTAGTTTATAAAATAAAAAGTCATCTTGCCTTTACTACATCTAGTGTGCTAAATATTTTATTCCTTTCTCATGTGAATAATAAGTTTCATCCACATTGACAGGCTATTTCCAATGTCTTACTGCTTGAATCTTGGCAGTTAATAAATACTCCTAGTTTTCAGTTTCAACGCATCTAACTTCTCGTGATACAATTGTTTGTTACATTCTTCAAGAACCCGTTCTCCAGTTGCAGTCAACAGTTTTGGAACATGTTCTTCTGGAAGTGATTCCATCCTTAACTAAAAAAAAGGATCTTTGCTAAACACCTATTACAGATTTTGAATTTAAAAAAAAAAGTATCACTCGAATATAACTCTTTATAACATGACTGCAAGTCGGATGGTGTTAGCTCTGAAATTTGCATAAAGCTGTGACATTTAGAAAATTCAAACGTAATGCATGAAGAACTAGGAGTATTTGTTTAACAAATTTCATGCTAGAAAATTTTTTACAGAAGCTGTTTTCTTTTGTGAAGATATAACAAAGAGCGCTTTGAATGACTAACAGATTTTACCAAGGTTTCATTATTTTAAAGTAGGGCAATTCAGCACCTAATTTAAACCTGGGACTTCAATACTTTAAATTTGTTATATGCTTGTTCTATTTCTTCACCTAATTTCCCTTTTTAATTTTATTCTAAACCAACTTTGGTAATTATACTAGATTTTTTAAAATTATTTGATTTATTTTTTATCATCCGCTCTTTTCAGTTTCTACTTTGTTTTACTTTTTGTGATTTTCATGTTTTCCTTTATTTTTTAATTTATATCGCCTCCTTTTTTGCCTTTATGTAGCAGTCAATACCATTTGTGCAAAATGTTTGGGGTTATTTTACGAAAAGAGAAATGTGACTGATGTTACATACTTTAAATAAGTTTTAAATAATTAAACTCAACTATTTCTAAATATTTAAGGGATTAATAGTAAAGATATCATCATAAATGAAGAGAATATGACAGTTGAAAAACTTGGGCCTGTTTTTGCTTAAGCAATGCAAACTTTTATACAATTTTGTGACTGATGTTACATTAGCATGAGCCCTGATTAAAAAACAATTGCTACAAGACAATTATAAAGTTATACAATTATAACAGACAATTATTAAGTTTCGTTGTTGATCTTATCTCTTCCTTATATAAACCACATTTCAATAAAATTAAGATTGTAGACATAGCAATTAATTTTCTAAGTGAAAAAAAAAAAAGAGTAACTTTTAGAATCGCTAATGCAACGACACATGGGCACTGAGTAGTGTTGTCGAAATTTGGCTATAAAACTTACAAAAAATGTGCTGATAATCTTTTTCGCATAGTCTTATGAAAATAAAGTCTTTTTTACCTCATATGAAAGAAAAAAAATTGCTGATACAAGGAAGGTTTTTTTTTGTTATTACTATTATTACTGTGATGTCCCTAGTTTCATGGAATTGCCCCTAGATTTTTATTACCTGCTACGCACAAGTTAGATAAAACAAAAATTGATTGGAAACTAACTTCAAAAGCAGCAAAGAAACTCTCAGGGGTATAAACTTTTATTGGTTGAGATGAAGGAACACATTTACTTCAATTTGTTGTAGACGGATGTAATTTTATGAGAATTCTTGTGGAAAACAAAGTCACCCATTTTACAATTATTGAAGTTGTGATTGAGCCCATATTGTTTCGGAGACCAGTTGCGGAAACTTTTTGATTTACTCTTTGATCAAGGATGTCAGGATATTAGTTCTTTTTTTACAATCACCATTCTTTTCTTTCTTTCTTTTCTTTTCCTTTTTTTTTTTTTTTTTTGGTAACATTTTCTTGTACTTGATATTTGTTATCTTGCTTTTCACTTCTGCTTGGAAGTTGGTAGTTTTGTTCAATAAATGAATTCTTTTCCTCTCTTGCAGAGGCGATACTCAATTCGAGGCCCATATCTTTACTTTTTTTTAATAACTGCAGGAAAACGAGGCTGTGAAATTAATGCTGGAGATTTAGCTTTTATTAGACTGATTAGAGCTTTAAATTTTAGTGTGCAATGAGTTTTAAATAAATAATGAGATATTTAACTGATCTTTCATTTTAATGATAAATTGAAAGTGCTGTACAAGGAAAGAAACTTTGACGAAGACTGCAAAAAAGAAAAAAAAAACAGACAGAAAAGCATTATAATGAGTACGGAAACAGTTAAATTTTTATTTACAAATCGGATTGGTGTTTTATGTCCGAATACTTGGTCACAGGGATTCAACCAAGTTGGTGAAATTGCGGAAAGCGAAGATTAGCATGACATCAATATGATAGTTCCTGCAACACTCTGCTCAACATGTTACTTTCAACCTTAGGAATAGCAGGTGTTTTCTTTGCATACTCGTTTTAAGCCTACTTTCAAAGTAAAAGCCAAAAAAAAAAATAGTATTAAAGAAGGCTTAATGCATCTTAAAAATATTGAAAAAAAACAAAAATAAGACAAAAATACGTAAAACAATTAAATAAATATCGAAAAATTAAAAAAATGGAAAACAATGAATTAGGAAGTACAATGTTTAATAGAACGATGTTTAGTCGAGTACGTTTCTTTTCCGAAATATTATTAATAATACTTGGTTTTAAAAGTTTGATTCGTTTTATTGTTACGCCAAGAAAAAAAAAACTATCGTGTTCTTCAGAAACGCCAAAAAAGGTACTTTTTGTATTGCTCATCGTTGATACAATTTTTACCTGAGTATTAAATTTCAAACTAATAAACATAATTGATAAAATTCGATTTATAAACCATTTCACTGTGAATTAAAAGAGAGATGATGTTTTCCTTTGCTTTGCCAAAAATTGTGTAACTTGTTTAAAAACTGATTATATTCTACATTTTAAAATAAAATAATTAGACTAAATTTACAGTTGAACGTACTAAAGTTTTCACGTTCTTGATTCCTTTGGCCAAATTTATATATTTGTATTCATAACAGATCAATATTCTTTTAGCAATGACTCTAAATTATTGATAGTTCGTACATCAAAAGTTGGTGACTCTACTAATTCCTTTGTCTAACAGCGCGAAACTAGTTTCTTTTCCCGTACAAATATTTACTTATATTGTGATTTTTAAGGTTCATTTTCTCGTCCAAGAGTGAAATTTTGTAGTCCCCCCCCCCCACACAAATGTAACTTATTCTCTAACAATTATCATTTCAGCATATTGATTCTACAATTATATTATGAAAATCGTTACCGACTTAAAAAGGAATACTCTTATTACAGAATAAATACAAACTAATCATGTTTTTGCCTTAAGTTGTTTCATTAATTCATTAATTCGAAAAAGCATCCATAGTTTTTTACAAAAGAAAAGAAGAATATTATATTGTTTTTTTTTCTAATATAAAGGAATTAACAAATTTGAAAGTAAGTTCTATTTTTCAAAACAAATTCATTTTATGATTAAAAGTGGTTGCACATAAAGAGTAAAAAATAGACGGATCTTTACTAAGTGAAAATATTTATTCATAGATTTTCTTATAATTATTTGAACTTTAATTTTCTAATAATAAATTGAAATAGTTTCTTAGTACTAAAGTTATGTCAGAAAAAACTCGCCAATAATACGGGATATTTTTAACAAAATATTTACCCTCCAGCATAAGCGTTAATTCTAGGGAATGATTTTCGGGGACACGGTTATTACGATTTAGATCAAATAAAATGTATTTTGCTCTCGTGTTTCGAGTTGACAGATCTAGTCACTACTTCCTCATAAAATCATAAAAAATTCAGTAATAATTTTTCACTTTAAACTTGTAGTCCGATATTTTGTTTGAGTTGTCTGAGGTCCTTTCTTTCTTTCTTTCTTTTTTTTTTTTTTTTTTTTTTTTCAAGGAATAAAAATATTCCAAAATACTCCTTGGTGTTTCTTAAAGGAGTGAATTTCGATTTGGGAACTTGAAAATATTAAAACGGTTAAGAGCATTATAATAGTGATCAGTTTCACATAAACTAGATTTCTAAAAATGGAATGACACAAATCAGTAGGGCGATATGTGGTAAAGTGTTAAGAGTTTGCTGCGCCACCTATCTGTTAGTATTTTAATTATGTTATTAAAAAGTATGTGATTTATTCCAGTCAAAAACAAGCAAAAATTAATTTCGTTATCATAACACGATAAAGTTCTTGTTATTAACATATCAGATACTAATTGAGATCGACTGATGTTTACCGCAGTATTTTTAAATTATATTTTGCGCTTGTTTTTTATTTTTAAACAGCTAAAGCAAAATGTCAAGTCGATTAGAGCAAATTGAATTAAGTCATCTGAAATAGTTTATTTTATTTATGTGTTTGTTTATTCATTAAATCAGTTACGTATTCATTAATTAACTACTATAATTTCATTCATCCATTTATTCGTTCCCTTATTTTCTTATCTATTCACTATTTTATTAACCCCATCATTTGCTCATTAATTAATTCATTGATTTAATTGCTCATTTTTTCCTTCAGTTAATTTTTAATTTGTTTGAAGAAAAACAATTTCAACAAATAAAAATAGCAAGAAAGAGTTTCGTTAGAAAAATATTTTAATTATCATTTCGCCCCATATTTGGGAAAAAGTGATAATAGTCCACTTTTATTTGAATGCACAAATATATCACCAAATATGGAAGATAACATTTCAATACAAAACTTATTCTAAAGTGCATTGTTCTTTTGAGAACTATGTTTTTCCATTCAAATTTATAATTTGCACGTTATGGAAAAATGAAAGGTAACAATTTAATACAAAATTTATAACAAAATGTACGAGTATTTATCTCTCTTTGAATAAATTTGACTAACGACGATAATTTTCAGAACAAGTTTATAATTTGCTAATTTGGAAATAAATGAAAGATAACGTTTCAAAACAAAATTTATTATAAAATGCATTATTCTCTCTTTGAGTACTATAATGTTCAAAGCAAGTTTTTAATTTTTTCATTTTGAAAAATGTAAGTTATCGTAACTATTTCACTTTACCCACATTTTCCTACTGCTTTGGTTTTCGACATTACAACGCCTGTTTTTTGAGCAATCACGACTGCTTATTGTTCTCATTTGACGGTCCTTGGCGTTGTAGTTCCTTTTTCAGCTTGGATCAGGGGCCTCTGCAGCACCACCGTCCACCAGCCTCCGGTCCTGAGCACCCCCCTTTAGTCGCTTCTCCTCGGCGGTGGCGTTCATGTGCTACACACACACACACACATCGTTACGCACATACACACTCCCACACACAAGCCGTTACACACATAGACACACGCCTAAGTGCATACACACAGGTCTACGCACACACACAAGCCTACACATACACACACAAGCCAATACATACACACACAGGCCTATACATACACGCACGTGCGCTTGCACACACAACTATACGCACGTAACAGCCCAGAAGGAGAGACAGGCTTGGAGGGACAGGAGCCGTTTCTAGAAACAATAACTCCAATGAGTAGGATCCTGTCGTGATTGCGAAAAACATAATTTGAATTCAAAATTTCAGAACTCAAATGAATTAATTTCATTCTTTTTTTTATAACAAAACTTTCAAAGGGAATATTTTTAAAAATCACTTTTTTTCCCCCGCTTATCCTACGATGCTATTTTTTTATTAAAACACAAAGTGTGAATGCAATGTGATCTAAATACAGCCGAAATTTTTACTTATAGAAAACAAAATAGGCTCATTAAGATGTTTTAAAGCTAATATTTATTCAAAATAAGATCCACTAAACTCAATAAAACGTTTTGAACGGTCAACCAATTTATTCATAGACATTTCAAACTTAGTTTCGTGACTGTTAGTTCCGGGAACATACAACAGATTTGTGTCCTCGATCACCCTCCGTAGTAGTCTGATCTATCAACGTGTGAATAGTGTTGCCGAAACTGTAAATTGCAAAGAAAGGAACTTTTTTGGATTGTGTTCCAATAAATCAAGCAGCCGTGTCACGGGCGATAAATAAAATCCCAAAACCGAGTTTAAAAAGGCTATAGATAAGTTAGTTGGCTGTTCAAAACGTTGTATTAAAATTAATAGATCCTAATTTGAATAAAGGTTAGCTTATAAACATATTGCCACGCTTATTTTATTACATCACTAAAACGTTTATTTATTTTTGGATTAAGCTATATAGAGGAATGTGGGCAAAGTGAACTTTTACTTTATTTCAAAACGAACAATTTGGAAATTTGTTCACAAACTTGTGGTAGATAAAGAAAGAACAATATACTTTTCAATAAAACGTGAATTGAAACATTATTTTAATATTTTTGGCAGTAATTTTGTACCTCAAAAAAAAAAAAAAAGAAAAAAATGACATTTTTCTTTTCTTTTCTTTTTTTTTCCATGGCGCAAAGTGAAAAATAAAGTATTTTTCTAAAGATGCATTTTCTATTGTATCATTTAAGATATTTTTGATCGAAGAAATAGGTAAATAAAGCAATGAATGAATAAAATGAAAAGGAAATGTAAGAAACAAAAAATATATAATTTAGTGAATGAAGAAGAAAATAAGTTAATGAATGAATAAATAAGGGAATTATGAAATGAAGGAATGTAAATGAACTAATTAATAAATGATTACTTTAGTAATTTGATAAAGGACTAAATAAGTAAATGAAATGAACTATATCACTTAGCCCCATCCACTTTACCCCGCATGGCTTAATTGTACAAAGCATTTACATTAAAACCAAGCTTAAAATTAAACAAATAAATACTACACTGAATATTAGTAGATGCTAATTAATATTTCAAATTTTAATAACAAGAGCTTTATGATGCAATAATACCAAAAAAAAAATTGAATAATAAAAACACTGTCACAACATGAGTATCAATTTTTTTTTTAAATTGCTTGTACAGTAAAACCTGTAAAGTTGACCACCTTTGTAAGTTGACCACCTGTCTAAGTTGACCGCTTTTGTCAGGAACGGAATTAGTCATATCTTATATAATGAAGGAAAACCTCTGTAACTTGACAACCTCTCTATCTTGACCACCTGTCTATCTTGACCACTAAATACACCAGCTTTGATTTGGAGTATTGTAAAAAACACTTTGTAAGTTGACCACTAGGCAAAATCATTAGATTGTACTAAAAGTTTCATCAGTTATGCCTCAAATAAGTAACAAGACATTTTAGAAAAACCTATGAATATTTGTTTCCATCGAAAAACATTGGGCTAAAGTTAAATCCCAGAAAATGAGCCAAACTTCAATAAAGAGTTATTTTGTTGAAAAGTAGATTATCATGGTTACAAATGGTCAAGAAAAAAAATCAAATGAAGATTTTGAATCACTTTTAACTTGTTATGAATGTTTAGGAATTGTTAATACCAAGTAAGTAGTTTTTCATAAGCAATGAGGCTTTTTTTTTTCATCAATTCACAGAAATTTTAAATTCGTATGATACTTTACACGTCATTCTGGTAAATAATCTCTAAAAATATTTAAGCAACATTTTCTCTTGTTGTTTTAAAGTAATGTTAAACAATGAAAGTGAGTTTAAAGTGTTCCAATTAGTTAAAAAATGAGTGCATAGGACAAGAAATGAATAAAAAAAAATAAATAAATAAATAAAGTTTTCATTATTACCCTCTATAAGTTGAACACCAAAGTACTGCACCGCAAGTGGTCAACTTACACAGGTTTCACTGTAGTTGTAAAAAAGCAGTCGAAAACTTTGTACTGTGGAATGAGTAAAACGACAACAACGTGCATAAAGTACAAATAAAGTAATAAAATCGAGTTATAAACTCAGCAAACAGCTGTTTCGGGGCTGTCAAATGCAAGTCCCTTCATCAGTGCATAAAAGAAGAACGAAAAGTTCACACAGTGTAGACCGAACGACAATTGTAGTATCATATTCTTTGGTTTCCAGGGCTAATTTTTTCTTGACTGAAATAGACTACGCGTATTATTACACGGTTAAAATATCACTAGATTGATTGCGATAAAAGGGAGAGTAAATATTTCACCATTTCACTTTACTCCACTATTTTACTTTGCCCCACATTCCTCTACTTGACTAAGTTTTTATATTTCGATTTTCAGTGAGTAAAATACTCTTGTTGTGATGGTAAAAATATCTCTGCTTACGGGTACTGTTTAAAAACCAATTAACCACCAATGCGAGATTTCTCAAGAATTGGCAATTTAAGTATGTTACAAGTAATGAATTATTGAACAAGCGTTTTACAAGAGATTTTTTCGCTCAAGAGAAAACTTGTTGACTAAGTCAGGATTGCAGCATTTCGAGAACTTTCAGAGACTTCTTTTGCGCAACATATGTTTCAGGATATTAGTTTTTCGACAAAGCTTTCTTGGGATTATTTCCGGAACCCAGATGTAATATACCTTTTAGAAGTTTCAACTCCAAGTGCCTTGCTCAACACGTGTTTCATTTCTCCTCTTCTAAAAGCGAGTAAAAAACTTTTGGAAAAGGAATACAGGAAATATGGTTCTAACTTTTTTCTTTTTATTATTTATGCAGAAAAAAGTTGGGTGTCTCTGACAGGATTTCAGAACAGGTTGCGAAGCTGAAAAGATCCCGCGTTTCTCAGAAGGGATCCCATAAAGTAAAGTCTAACAGTTTTTTGCAGGCCATATTCAACTGTACAACTTTTTAATGTTTTTTTGTTTTTCAAAAATGTATTGTAGTATGATACATTTTCTCAGAAATGATATTATGTAAAAAATTAGTTCAAAGGGTAAAAATAGTGAAACCTATAACGTTAACCATCTAGTATGTTGACCACTTTCATCACGCACGGAATTACTCCTTTTTGATATAATAAAGTTCAAATTTTGTAACTTGACCATCTTTCTATCTTGACCACCTTTCTATCTTGACCACCAGTTGGTCTTGATCACTCCATTACACCAAATTTGCTTTGAGTACTGCAAAACACCATTGTAACTTTAGCGATTGGTTAAGTTTTTTATGTACTTTTTTTATAAAGAAAAAAATCTCTTGGAATAATTAACCTTTGATATTTTTTATTTTTTTTTCTATAGCAGATATATAGGAAAAAGTATGGGATTTCTTACCATTTCCGAATTTTGAAGAAGGAAGGTGCTACTTTTTGTGAGGTGTGATGAAGTGATTTTGACCATTTTTAGAAAATGTGTGTGTGTGTGGGTCTGTATGTGTATCTGCGTGACTGGTTTTCTACGGCTGCCGCAGCACAAAAACTACTGCATGAACGCCAACGAAATTCGGTACACATATGTTCTTCCACGTGAATTGGTGCTGATTAGTTTTTTGGCCCCAAAAATTGGTGCACAGCTATACCTCAAAATGTCCGGACCCGCTTAAGGTATTGGGAGGCCCTAAGTCACAATTTTTCAGGGCCCCCTTCGGAATCAAACCTTTCAATTTTAGCCCTTGACTAAAGCAGTTTTAGCAATGCTTGGACCCCTTCAAAGTAGGGGCCTAGGCCACAGTCTAGTTTGCGTACTCAGTAATCAAGCCCTGCAAAAGGTAAAAATGCTTTTATGATTTTAATCTCAATGGATCAAAAGAGTATCAAAATTGAACGATTTTTCTCGTTTTTTGTGACTGTTATATCTTAAGAGGCAAAGCAAGTATTCAAATCAGTTTTGATATGCATGTAGGCTTTGAATGAGAGAGCTGATGATTAAATTTTGATTGCAAATAGCGCAAAGGAGAGGGGATGAAATATAACTTTCTGTTTTGTTCATCGTGACTTCTATGTCTCTTAAAGTAATATGGTAATTTAGATAAAATTTGGAATAAATGTAAACCTAGACGGAAAGAGGCACTGCTTCAGTTTTGACTACAATAGCTCCAAAGGGGCTGCTTTTTATAGTCAGCTTAATAAAATCATGGATGTGAAAGACTAATTAAATTAAAAGGTGTTTCCCTACGAATTCTTCAAAAAGGGTTAAATAACGAAGTAAATGTCAAAAATTTGGAAATTTGGCAAAGATTTTGTTGAGCCCAGAACTTTAACTGCCAGAAATATAAATTAAAAACAAAACTATCATTCTTTCATGATTTTCATGACGAAAACATGCTCGCACATTTAAAATATCGGTACCAGACATAAATAGCTGATTTATTTATTTATTATTTTTATTTATATTTATTCATTTTTTAATTTTAATTTTAATTTTTTTTATTTTTTTATTTATTTATTTTTTGTGTAGTCATAATGTTTACCTTTTTTAACATGCTTTTATTAGCTTCACCTGTATGTATGTATGTATGTATGTATGTATGTATGTGTATATGTATGTATGTATGTATGTATCTTGTAACGGAATCTTGCAGCTCAAATTTCGCCCACTTCCTGCAATCGGATTCTTTTGAAAGTTGGCACGCGACCTCAGACCCGATGACAATGCAATATTCTACAATCAAAGTAATTAATTAACTCTTTTAATTTTTAGTTTCCTCCAATTTTAATCAATATTTCGGCATAAATCCAACAATGTGAAAAAGGAAAAATTTAAAAAAAAAATTAAAAAATGCTCGCAAAAATTATTTAAAAATATCTACAAAAACCTTTAATTTTTCTGCATCAGACAAAATTTTTTCCAATGTTCCAAGGTAATTAGAACATGAAATATAATTCAGTAAGTTACCGCCCTATAGCCAGGGATAAGCAGAAATACATCGCCAGCTCAGTCAATTTCAGCCGAGGACTGCAGTTTCGTGCTTATTAGCACTCATCAGCCCGGCATAGGAGTGACTGAGCTGGAGGTGGAAAACCTCTTAAGGAAGCCAAGAGTGCCAAACAAACTGGTAGCTAATACAGAATTAGCACTGACCAGACGAGTGACCGAAACAATGGTTCGGTTCAACTCTAATTTTGAAGGCAAAGACAGGTATATTAGTTTGCTGACTGCAGTTTCTTTCTTTTGACTGCAGTTTCGTGCAGGACTGCACGAAACTGCAGTCCTCGGCTGGAATTGACTGAGCTGGAGGTGTATTTCATGTATTTCTGCCTTAGCCATGGCTATAGGGAGGTAACTTACTGAATGTACAGTCATAGAAAAAAAAAACGAAACACTCGATCGTATTCAAAGACTATTGATACTAGAGACACGTGTAAGGTGTCATTGTTTCAGGAATAAAAAGTTCTACATAATTATGGTAAAAAATTGTTGTTAAGGGGTCGTCTTCATATTAAAACGAGCATCAACTTCAAAATTTTCAATGAGAACCCCCTTTTTTTATCACATATTTGTAATCAGCATCTTTTTTTAACTTTGTATACAAAGTTTTGTTTAATTCGATCCAGCCGTTACTTCAGAATCGAGTTTTGAAAAATTCCTCTCGTAATGTTAAAACGTATTTTGATATTTTTACTCATAACACAAAAACTAGATTAGGCACGGCAAAGATTGTTTTTTTGTATCAAAATATGAATCGACCCAATAATAAAAACATCATTTATAACGCCCAAAATGTAATTTTAGTTTTTTTATGAATTATTTTAATATTTTTTGAAAAAAATATGATCTGAAACCATATTAAATTTTAACAGAAAAACAATCTAGAAGAGCTTTTATGAGGGAATCCAAAATTTGAGCTCAAAATATTCAGTAGTTTTTGCGCTATGCTTAAAAATTCCTTTTTTCCTACTTTAGGGGACCGTATACTTTTTTAAAACAGAAATTATGAAAGTTGGTTTCTTCGTAAAAAAAGAAAAAAATTGTTCAACAAACTAAGCAAACCAATTATAACGTGGTTTTTCTACATTAGAGTTACGCCTATGAATTTTTTAAATGCATAAATTTATTCGCTGTCTCTGCAGAAGAACAACACAATATTGCAACCGTCAGTTTTTTGTAGATATCGTTCAGACGTCAATGTGTAAATAATGCGAAACACTACTTCATTGTCTAATAAAAGAATATTTTATAGAACTTTTTAAATCAAAAGCTATACTTTAAATACTTCTGTTTTTTTTTTTTTTTATTTATTTATTTTTATTTTTTATTTTTTCTGAGTTTAGCCATTGCCTTTTGTAAAACAATAACTCAAATAATATATATATATATATATATATATATATATATATATATATATATATATATATATATATATATATATATATATATATATATATATATATATATATATATATATATATATATATATAAATTTGAATTTTTGGCATCTTGAACTCAAATAATGTTTTTCGCAATCACGAGCCGTGTATGTGTATGTATGCGCGTGTGTGTTTGTGCAAGCGCATGCGTGTGGGTGCGTGTGTGTGTATGTATGCATGTGCGTGCGTGTAGGCGTTCGTGTGTGTGTGTGTACGCGCGTGTGCGTGTAGGCGTTCGTATGTGTGAGTATACGCGCGTGTGTGTAGTAGGGTGTGTCTTATAATGCACTTTTTAAAAAAGTTTTGAATTTCTTATGGGGCACCCCTTTAATTGCTTCCTTTTGATGAAAAAATACACACATAAAAGTTTCATAGAATTTGAACATAATTTAGGGGGTGCTACCAGTGATTAAAATCACATTCATTGTGAAAAAATGGTGTAAAAACCAACTCCCCAATATATCTTGTCACATTTTTAATCAACATGAAATTAGATTGGTTGGGTTTAATATAACACAAATATCTATTTCATATATATACAAGAAAACAATAAGCATTTCATGGTTGTCATTTTATGTAATAATGTCAGAAAAGCATCCGAAAGTTCGGTAATGCCATTCATATCATAGGTTTACACTTTCGGTCTTTTACATTCAGGAATATTGTAATTTTTCTCTTTGTTACTTCCATGTGACAATACAAACTTTTCACTGATTGCTACTTACTATGCAGACTAAATAAATAAATTTAAAAAAAATAAAAAGAGAGAGAGTTGACAAATTTTGCAGCAGTGGTAGCACCCTCTAAATATTATTCAATTTTTATTTTTCAGGTATGAGATTTTTTTTTCGTCCAAAGGAACAAAATGAGAGGGTGCCTCATGAAAAAATAACACCTTTAAAAATAAGACGCACCCTAGTGTGTAGGCGTTCGTGTGTGTGTGTATGTAGGCATGAGTGTTTGTGTCTGTGCAGGCATGAGTGTGTGTATGTGTGTGTGTAGGAGTGCGTGTATGTGTGTGTGTAGGAGTGCGTGTATGTGTGTGTAGGAGTGCGTGTATGTGTGTGTGTAGGATATTGACGCGACCTGGAGACGGTTTTCGCCAGAGGAGCAGCATCGTGAGGCGGCCGGCCGACGATGGTGCTGCGGAGGGTGCTGGTGGGAAAATAAAATGATATCACATTAAAACAGTCAAATGAAAGCAATAAGCAATCGTGATTGCTCAAAAAAATTAACATGCACAACTTTTTCACAGAAACATACAACAAAACCCCAGTGTCTTGCCAGTCATGTTGCAATAGAGTGTAGAATTAGTGGCTCTTCCCGGTGATAATTTGCTAAAAGGAAAAATTATTGCCTTGTCTAATTCGGGAAAAAGTACTCGAAAAATTGCCGACAGTGTGAAGTTTCTCCTTTAACAGTATCCAAATGGGTCAAAAAATAATAATTGCTCTCAGATAAGTTTACTGGTTTTTAGGAATTATTTTTTTTTTGTATAGAGTTTGAATAATTTTCAATGTGTTAGGATCTAGGAGAGGAAATCTCAATCGCACTAGTGGGCCGCGTGCTTTGAGCTGTATTCAGCACAAAAGTAGTAGTTGTGGCTAATTGTGAACTTTTTTTTTTTTTGACTTCGTCACAGATTTAACAAAACATTAATTTGCGTGTTAGATTAAGTTGAGTTTTTGTCTATTCTTAATTATAATTTAAATACTATTTTTCTATTTACTTTCTCGGTCATTGGCGTGCATTTCACATTAGAATAATTCTCGCAAGACAATGATAAAATTTCAAAATATTTTCTTCTCTTTTGAACAACATGGAAAAATATCGTCAAAGAAAGAAAGTGAAAAAAAATATTGTTATCAACTAATGGGTGCCTATTTTATTAAATGTATCTTTTTCAGAATCCAATATCTGGATATTCGGCTCCAACTTTGTGACACTGGAACTAATTCCACTTCCTGTTCGTATTCTTTGAACACACAACGGGCCACATGGACCAACGTCGCGGGCTGAATGCGGCCCGCGTCTTCACTGCGAATTGGTTTTCCCATTCCATGGCTGCTGTGAGTCCTAATATTGAACACAACAGCCCTGAACGAGATTTAACCGAACAACGTAGCAGGTGTCATGTCATTGAAGCCGAGAGTGCCTAAAAACTGGTGGATGAAGAAAATTTATCTCACCAGTGAGATGCCGTAAACATACAGCAGATAAATTTACTTTGCCTACCAGTTTATTCGCACTCTCAGCTTCAATAAGATGACTTCCGCATCCCACACGCTTAGTTCCGATTCCAGTCTCCGAAATATGAAGCGAGGACGAAATCGTAGCTTCTGGATAGTTCAACCCGCCTGTCGGGTATGCTGCCTATAGAATTGCTATAGGTGCGCCAGCCTGATGCTGTAGACAATGCTAGTGTGCAAGTATATAGTGCGCGAAACAAGATCAAATAAAGCTAAGTTTTGTTTGTAATGTTAGAAAATCGGAGAAATGACAAGAAGTCAGATTTCCGTTCACCTTGGTTAAAATTAAAATGACTTTTTTTTTTTTTTAATTACGGGTTGAACCATCTCGAATCTCGTTGCTAGAAACAGCATTGGGAAATTACTTTCCTAAATTGGTTTTAAGAGATGTTACATGTTTAACTAAAACCGCCGATTGTGTTATGTCTTTTTAATAATACCACGCATTATGATCTTTCGCATAAATTAGGATTTGAAACAAATTCTCTTTTTTTGATCACAAAAAAACCTCTAGAACAATTACTGTGTTTGTCCACTGGGTTAATTCAAATAACCAAATTTTTCCTAAATAAAGTTCGAGTATAAAGGGTTTGCTCATTAACGGGTATTTATATTCTCCTGTTTCTGCTGTATTTTTTAGATTGATACTTCGTTCATTTTATGTATTTAGAGCAAGTTTTCACGGAATAAATGGACCTTGCTTCGCTCGAGTCTCCAATCTATTTAATGCTGCGTCTTCCCACGTTGTGCGGTATATTTTTTATATTTTTGTGTGCGATGGCTCAAACTTCTGCCGATGTTCTGCGAAATTAAAAACGCGCAATTCCATTTTACAATCAAAGACTTTTTATTCATTCCAAAATAAACCTGTAACATAGGTGCAACATTTATAAAACATATTCACATCATGTTTCTAGGTATGAAGTTGAATATTTACATTTCTATGAGGCTTGAATGGTTATATGAGCAATCCAATAGGTTTATATTAGGAAAAGTCAAAAAGTTCCATTACTTTTAATTTGTCATTATTCGGTTTACTAAAGAACGATCTATACGATGGACTAACCAAACCTCATCCGTCTTTCTTAGGTTAATGCAGATAGACAAAAATCAGTAAATATTTTTACTTTTTTTTTTCAAAAAAAAAAAAAAAAAAAAAAAAAAACGACCGTAAATCGCTTTTTGCCGCAACATAATCGGCTAAAAAGTATCGGATTACGGAAGAAAAGAGAACTTCAAAAAAGCATGAGTTGAGCTGGATAATCTCGATCTTTTCATTGTTCACCTTCCGTTACTTGATAAACCGTGACCTTGAAAGAAGCGTTTTCAATGTGGGGATGGTCCCTAAAACGTTTTTCGTTAATAACTCCTGTTCTACTGCACGGAATGCAGTGAAATTTCGTATCCTGGCTGTATTTTGCGGTCTAAACATAATTATGTAGCAAAAATTAGGGGTTCCCATTTGAAAATCAAGAGTTGGTGCTCATTTTGCTTTGTATATGGTCCCTTATCAAAATTTTACCTACGTAGTTTTAAAGAAGACTTTAAACTAAGTCGGATGACACCTTTTTTTCCTTTCTAGCATGAAAAATGGCCGAATAATTAAAAGTGTTTCGTTTTTTTTTTCTATGACTGTACCTGCCTTTGTCTTCAAAATTCGAGTTGAACCGAACAATTGTTTCGGTCACTCGTCTGGTCAGTGCTAATTCTGTATTAGCTACCAGTTTGCTTGGCACTCTTGCCTTCCTTAAGAGGTTTTTCCACCTCCAGCTCAGTCACTCCTATGTCGGGCTGATGATTGCTAATAAGCACGAAACTGCAGTCCTCGGCTGGAATTGACTGAGCTGGCGGTGTATTTCATGCATGAAATATAATTTTTTTAAACTAATTTCATGCCAAAATTTAGGTGAGTCTTCAATTGGAAATTCATTGCTGATCAGACCATTGTTGAACAAAACTTTTATTCAAATGCATCTCAAATTTTCAAAGTAATGTAGCTATGATTTCCGCACACATACATCGATGACTGAGATGGATTAGCTGGATTAGACAATTACTCCACAGGCAATTTATCAGCGAAGTTGAGTGTTTTTAGAGCTCGGCTATTACACTTTAATGGTTACAGTTGCTCTTTATGGAGTGCGAGAGACCATGTTTCGAATGCTACCCGAGACCTTTAGTCGCTTTTTTGGGGCAAATTTCATGAATATAAAAGATTTTGAACAATGTTGAAATGAATATTTTTTCGTAAAACAAGTTAAACCAAAAAGATGAAAATAAAATAATAGTTTAAAAAACTAAAAAACCATGCTTTCGTAGCAAAATGAATTAAAAAGTGAAAAATAATCTTTGGATGATAGTAGTTGACCAATCACTTAATTTTAATGTAGTACAAAAAAGCGTGGGGGGCTTTTTATCAGTTGTCTTGAATTTCTTCCATTTATTGTCCATGCAAAAATGTAAATAGACAGCACCTCACGGTTTTTCGTATTACATTAAAAATAAGTGATTGGTCAACTACTATCATCTAAAGATTATTTTTCACTTTTTAGTTCATTTTGCTACAAAAGCGTGTTTTTTTTAGTTTTTTAAACTAATTTTTTTCAACAAAATTTCAAATAAAATCTAAACTTTTTAAGTAAATTAATTTTTGGCAGACGATACGATCGAAGAAATAGCAACAATTTAAAATTTTTACCTGTTGCCACCATCTATTTGTAAATGCATAAAATGCTCATACTTAACAAGAAAGTCTTTAAAAATGATTTTAAAATTTCACTCATGATCCGTCTCTTAGAAACATCTACATCTGCAAATGTTACGATTCACGCTTTATATATCTATGGTCTGCTTTTGTTAATGCTAATGGAAACCCTTTTTAAAATAAAAAAAATTAAAAAAAAGGCATTTTCGAGGGTTTATAAAAAATATGTGTGATAGTTAAGGCCCACAGAGATGAGATCAATCAAAATTAATTCCCCTAATTACCTCACAGGTGAAAACTCATTCGTGAAAAGATATCCATACATAGCTGGAAGTATAAGGGCCTTCTTTGATTTAAAAAGTGGGGGTAAAAAGCCTTTAAAATGATTACTAATATTACGTCAAAAACACTAAGATTTTTCTCACTATTGCTCTACATACTTTTCTGCTCCTGCAATAGGTACTTCGTTTTATCTGAAAGTACTAGTGAAGTATACTGCCGTGGGCAAATAAAGGGCAGTAACTGCATTTATTTATTTATTTATTTATTTATTTTTTTTTTTTTTGTCACCTGTTGTCCGTTAGCTTTATAGTGAAAGCTTGCTTATTTGGTTTCAGCTAAAAAAAAGGCTCGAAAGAAACGTTTAATTCCAACATTTCCCTATTGTTAGTATTGAAACTAACACACATTTCTTCAAATATCTCGAAGACTCATTTTTGTCAAACACTGCCGTTTACCTGCCCACGGCAGTATATCTGTGAAATAGTTATGAGATATATTCAAATGAAGCACATCATGTTTCTTTTGAAGATCATATAGCTGAAAGAAATTGCAACTAACTTAATTTCAAAACTTTTGAAATTAGTATCAGTTTATGGCAAAAAAAATATCGTGAAGTTTAATCATTGGTTTTACCATGTACCGCTGATTTTAAACAAGAATTTCTTTAAATATATGATAATTGTTTTCTTCCGGGTGACCAAGTTCAACTCCCGCTTTCAAACTTTGACAACAGTTTTTAAAATCTTCCACTAAGTTGTGGTCAACAGTATGTGTGCGAATGATATAGTGTATGATATATATATATATATATATATATATATACCAGACATAAAGAGACACAAACAGATGTAAAACAGGTGATTTAATCTATTATTTAACTTAGTTTATATTTTTGATTTAGTAATGAAATTTTGCTTTTTATTCAGGATCCTAAAATTTATTAGATTTTGTTCTTTTGATAGAATTTTGAAGAACTTCACAGAATGAATTTTTGAAATGCTATTTTTTATTTATTAGTTTTTTTCACATATTCTCCAAAAAAATCAGCATTTTGAAGTTATCCGAATACACACATTACATAAAACTTCAAGACAGTTTATTTTTATTGGACTTTTCGCTGCGCATCTACTGCCTGACCACAGATCTGCTCATCCGAATAGCCGTCTATCACGTCACAGATGCAATTCTAGATGATAAAAATATAATAAAAAAAACATAATATGAAATTAATTTCAAAGGTTAAAAATTACACAATTGGGTTACTTGCCATTTTTCAAAATTTGATTCTTCTGAATGGATATGGTCGAAAACATGCGGGGAAGTTACTTTTTTTCTTAATTCTTTAATCTTACTTTTTACTCTCTTGATGAAATAACCTTAAAAGACGTTTAGTCGTTGTGTTTTCATCTCCTCTGCTGACGTAAGAAGTGAAATTGTCGCTGAGGTTACCAGCATAAAGTTTCAGCACATTACCAAATTTCGTCAAATGAATATTTTATTAAATTAGTAATTCTTGTCCGACTAATAATAATTGCTCGCAGTGAAAAATGACCGAAAGGCAATATCTTGCCAGAAAAGACAACTACGCCCTCCAATTCAAGATGGCTTTCTTCACCTGTGACGTCACACGATGAAACATTTTATTTTAGAAATCTGACATTTTAAACAATAAATTAAAAATTAAACGTTGAAAAAATAATTGTTTTTTTTTTTTTTTTGCCTTTTTTTTTTTCGTTTTATTGCTTATTCTATCGGTTTCAGTTTCTAAAAGTAGTACTTTTCACTGAAACTGAAAAAATAATTCCCGTTCTTAATCCTGTTGTTCATTTTAACCTTATAATGAGGTTTCTACTTCAAATAGCTATGACGTTCAGCTCAAGATAGTTGGCGCTCAGCCTTGGACGAGTGTTTATTATAATGAGGCCGAAAACAAGTTGAATAAGTATTGCTTTTTAATCAAGCGTTGGCTTAACCAAGTTTTGTTTTTGATAAAGCACCATAGTTTGTTCACAATAAGAAATTAACTATAGTTGAACACTGGAACCTGACTTTTAGGAAGTTTCAGATTGTTGAAGTTTTGATTTCCTAATCATTTTTACAGCCTCATCAATGCCGTTTCACAATATTTTAAATACAAAACATACACAATTTATGTAAGTACACTCCACTCCTAAAAATTATGGTCAACAGCTTTTTTGCCAGTATGAAAACGATAGATCAACGAGGTGGAAGATACAATCCGTTTTAAATTCTAAAACTCATTTATTTCTGAATAACTTCGTTTCTTTTCTTCTAACCTCATTGCTTAACATTTTATAAGATTTTTATCATTTCAATGTACACATTTGCATTATATTTATACAGGGTGTCTCAGTTTAATGTTTCAAAACTCCTAAAAGAAATAGGATGCATTCTGACGACTCGAAACCATTTTGCAATGCGAGGTCGGAAATTCTTCCCCGATCCGAGAAATTTGAGATATGGCAGGAGTATTCAGTAAAGATACCTATAGCCAGGGCTAACGCAGAAATACATGAAATACACGCCAGCTCAGTCATTCCAACCGAGGACTGCAGTTTCGTGTTTATTAGCACTCATCAGCCCGGCATAGGAAGTGACTGAGTTGGAGGTGAAATACCAATTAAGGAAGCCAAGAGTGCCAAACAAACTGCTAGCTAATATAGAATTGGCACTGACCCAGTCGAGTGCTGAATATACCATGCCTTGCCTCAATCTTCTAGTTGAACTCAATAATTTCTTCGGTTACTCATCTGGTCAGTGCTAATTCTACATTAGCTATCAGTTTGTTTGGCACTTTTGGCTTCTTTAAGTTGGTTTTCCACTTCCAGCTCAGTCACTTCTTATGCCAGGCTGATGAGTGCTAATAAACACAAAACTGCAGTCCTCTGCTCGAATTGACTGATCTGGCGGTGTATTTCATGTATGCCAGGAATATTCGATCCAGGAGCATTGGGATATTCCAGGAGAAGTTCGAAGTTCCATGGACCGAAACTGTGAGGTTTGCATTGTATCCGGTTGAAAAAAACTTGGAACACGGACTTGAACTTATGTGCCCTTTGCTTTTTAACGTGTAATTACTAAAAAGATTTTTCACTTCTGGTCTCTTTTCTTCATGGTACTTCAGTGCACTTCAGGAAAGCATTTCTGACCCCACTATATGATTTCAAGTCGCCAGAATGCACTCTATCCCTCTTAGGAATTCTGAAACGTTTAACTGAGGCACCCTGTATATTGGTCTTCTTACGAAATTACGTCATAACGTCAGTATGATGTAAACTTTGATTTACACATTCAGTACAGTAGACTCTCGTGCATTGGGAATAACTGGGACTACAAGGTTCGATTAATCAAAAATTTGGATATAAAGGGGTATAAATAACAATAGAAACAAATTTATAAATAAGCAGAATAGTGTTTTCTTATCATAAAAAAGAAATTTTGTATCAAAATTACGCAAAAATCTTTACTATAAAGAATATGAAAATGCTGGTTACTTATCAGCGATTCCTATGAAGCATGTATGAGAAAGTAAGCATCTGACCATTTTTTCTTTTCTTTTGTTTTTGACGCCTATATGCTTATGATTCAAGCGCGCTTGCATGAGCTGACATTTAACTTTTGTGACTATGACTGATTATTTTTCCCGTCTGATAACAGCGTCAGTCGTTGTCAATAAGAGTTTGACAGAGTTAGTCTGCAGTGCTCTCGTCAGGAATTTTAATTTCAAGAAAAATGACTGAACGGTAGGAACAGAGCTACATATTCATCGCATAAAATTTTGCAATAAACCTTGTTACAGTAAAATGGAAACCAATCCAAAGTTGCAGACGGCTTTCAATCGCTATTACTCAGCGCATTTTTCGCACATGATTTCGGCGTTTTTGACGCAAAAATAGGCTCCTGTAGTTCAATAGGCTCCTTATTCTCTTAATATGGTTCCTTGAGACATCTTGCTCTTCTCCACAAATTCAAAGATCAGTGTCTTCAGCCATTTCTTCACTTTAATTGAAAATTTAAAAAATCCGATGTGAGCACTTTCTGTTTGCCAGAGACTAACGCTAATGACAGAAGAAAAAAACATACAAGCATGCGCAGAATGGTTCAAAGTCGGTCCATTCTAGCACGCTTGTTTCATATTCTTTAGGTTTTCGAACAAAAAATAACACCGGATTCTTTTCAAACAGACCTTGTAGAATTAGTTATACAGCCTAATCGAGGAATACGCTTTATCAAATAACATGGGATCAAACCGCTGATATTCTGGGACCGAAAAGCCTCTACAACTACTAGTTGGTTAAATACCGTAGAGGAAACACAGGTAATAAATATGTACAAATATTGCAAATTATTCCGTTGTGTGAAACAAGATAAAACTCACCGTCATTCCCCTCCATTGATCACAAATTTCTTGATCATTACTGTTACATACGACCTAAAACAGGAAAAAAAAACCTTTCATTCTATGCAGCTTGCAAGTTAGGAAAAAAAAGTAAAGCTTAGTTGGTATGATGGTAAACAGAATTTGAATGGTTCAACTTCAATCCTTTCCTGTATTTTGGAGGTGATTTTCAAAGTCCATTCTTTTTCGAACAGTTAAATCATAGAGTAACATTGTAAGTTAAAAAAAAAAAAACAATTTGCTAATAAAGATTTCTGTATACGGTTTACCTCCAGTTTCATCGACAGTTAAAATTTCCTCTCCCCGTAAATACATCAAAAGGCATGATTGAAACTGAAATCCAGGGGGGAAGGAAATTTCGTGTCGGCGAAATTGTGGAAAAACCCTGTAAACTTTCCCTGTTAAAAGCAGATGTTCATAATTAAACGACCATTCTTTTACGTCTAATGGAGAAATTCTTGCTCAGAAATTAACGAAATTCTCTGTCCAACACAATGCTGGGATGCAAATTTGTTTGAGCAAAAAAAAAAAAAAAAAAAAAACAAAACAAAAAAAAACAACAACACTTCAAACTTTCACTTCCAGAGGGCGCATTTTTATTAGCTACACATTTATTACAAGGTTTATGATGGTTTTCAAAAAAATCTTGCATTTAAACATGTTCTATTTAACGGCTATCATTTTCGTCTACCTTCTGTAACACATGTTCTACATTTGACCGCTCGTATGCTCTTTGAAATGCTACGATGATGTCGTGGTATGCTGCATTTAAGATCAGGCAAAGTTCTATGATTATTACGATTTACTACATATGTTTCAAATGCCTGCAAAGCTGAGAGTCAAATTGATTGAGGTCTAATGATCGGGAAGTCGTGCATTTCGTTAAAAAAGTCCTCTGGTGGGGAAATTTCTCATTATTTTTCCTTTATCCGATCAAAGAAATATAGTATACGTTATACGTTCTTCATTCGCCGATATTTTAGTTTCAAAAGTTACCACAAGTGTGATAGTAGCCTAATGTTTCAATTTACCACACGTTTCATTTTACCACAACTTATATTACTAAGAGTTTTATTACGAAACTAGCGGTACCCGCACGGCTTTGTCCGTTGTAGAAAATTAAAAAGACATTTGGTCTGCCTGTATATTTACAAATAATGGATGATGAATTTCTTCTTTGCGCCAAATTTCATGAAAATCGGCCGAACGGTTTAGGCGCTTTGCGCGTAACAGACTTCTAGAGACACTTTCAGCTTTATTATTATTAAAGAAGCGATATCGCAAGAGGGCAATATATTCACATAATGATTATTCAACCTTTAGTGGCACCTTGCAGATTGAAAGTTGTATGTTATTAGTGAAAAAAAGCGGAGGAAGATAGATATATACTTAGCTCTTTATTATCCTACCTATATTGTTAATGGGTCATTCCGCCGAAAATGGTACATTTCATGTCCGGCACTTTTGGATTTTTTACAGAAAATTTGATAGTGAATATGAATCAATCATATTTTTTTCTTTGTTCTTCATGCAATTTTGTATCATGAGGTATTTTTTGTTTTTAATATTTTGATTTAGGAATTTTTTAAAAAAAGATTATGTTAGTCAAAAAGACAAAATCTTGATGTCCCAGCTCTAAAACAGTGACAGTTAAAAAATGATTTAAGTAATTGCTTGGATGCAATAACAAAAAAAAAATCCAATTATATTGCAACATCTTTATTGTAACAATTTAAACAATATATATTTTTTAGAAAAATATTTTTTCAATGAAAATGCAGGGAATTTACAATTGTCCCTACAGTTTACAAATTTTGAAATGTCTACTCTGTTAGTCATTAAAGAATGAAAAATATATTTTTACAAAAAAAACTAGCAATACTTTTGAGGTGACCAGATGGTAAAAACTCCATGTTTAGCTAACCCTAGCGGATTGAACAATCAAAAACCAAGGAAAGACTCATTCTTTGTCTCTGATAGTAAATTTGAGTAACAAAAAGTCCACTATGTTACATTAATTTTGCTAATTAAAATTTAAAAATAAAATCTAAATTAAATATAAAGTAGTAATTTTAGAGTTACTCTTACCTTTAGTATTACTATTTTAACTGCTACTTTATGTTTAGGTTTAGAAAAAAAAAATTTAACTACTTATTTGTCCACTCTGTTACATGTCCACTCTGTTACACTTCTTGTCTTTACAGAGTGGACAATATTTATGAAAATAGTAAACAAGTCCCATATGCTATTGATGTTTTTCAAAAAGCGTAGCTTAACAAATTTATAGAAAAATTGAATCAAATACAAAATTTTAAAAAATGAAACATTGTCTATTTTTTCTGCTTAAACATAGAGATTACTTTTACCTTGAATAATAGTGTCCACTCTGTTACAGGTATGTCCACTCTGTTACAGGAATATTTTAACTGATTTGATTGTAATTTTTTTTAAACATTTAATTTAAAGGTTAATTTGCATAGAACTACACAATTACTAACTAGAATAATCCAATTTCAATCTTTTTTCAAGTTTGTTTCTTGTAATAATTTAACTTTTGCAAATGATTTTTTAAATTTTTGTATTTTTGAGTAAGATAATTAGCAATAAAACTTAAATGTGCCTTTTACAATGACATTTTAAGCATTTGTATGAAAGATATATTCCATTTGTTTATATTAAATTTAAAAAAATCAAAAAATAATTGCAAATTTTGAATTTGTGGTTGTTTTTAAATGTGTAATAGAGTGGACAAAATCTTTCATTTCTGATAAAAGAACTGAGAAAATTAAATATTAATAATAAGTTGAGCTAATTAATTTTTATAGTTCAAATAAATTAAACCTTTTTGAAATCATTTGACATTAATTTTTGTTGGATTAGATTACTTTGAAAAAAAAAAATTTTTTTTGAAAACTGAAATGTACCATGTTCACCGGAATGACCCTAATATAAAATAATCCGGAACACAACTCACAGTTATTTTCTACTATTTATAATATTACCGCAACAACTGAATGTGGCAATTTTTTTTATGGGGTTCGGGGGCTTAATTGCAAAACTGATAGTTATGCATTACAATATTTTATTCCAAATTTTTACCTATTCCATATTTATCTTCCTAATGTTTTTATGTATTTCTAAAATCCTGAAAGAAAGTACCTCATTCTCATAATTTGATCATAATAAAAATAGAAAAAGCTGCACTAGAGCCTGCAACAATTATAGGCCTTCTGTACAAGTCTCCTCCAACGGAACCGATTATGAGAATCTCAAAATATATTTACTAATATAATAAATAAAACAAAGTACAAACGGACATGTATTTGTTTAAAAAATATATCTAATTAAAGACTTGTATTTCCAGAAATAAACTTGAAGCATAGTTCTTATAAACATGGTGTTCCGGTTTAACCTGCAAGACCTTTATTTTCGCAACCATTAATCCTAGATGCATACTTACACTAGCAAAAATGTTCAAAATCAGATGTAGAGTCAAGATATTGAATTTTGAAGTAAAAATAAAAATGAGTCAAAAGGATAAAATTTAACTTTTTATACGAGCCTTAAATCCCCTGACTTAGATTTAGAAAAGTTATCTCCATCGGAAAATAATTCTCACACAAAAGTTTGACATTAGTCCAATCAATATTCACCGAGATATGAAACGCAGCGATTTGTGACCTACACCACTTTACACTCAACGTCAATAACAACTTTTGGTGGAAAATATAACGGTTAACAAGTGTTTGAAACCATATGTGTGCATAGAGGGTGGTTTTTCAAATTGCTTTAGATTTTGTAGTATGTTTTTGAATATCATGGCAAAACATTTTCATTTGTTTTTGAATAATAAGGAAAAAATATAAATACCTTTTTATTTTTTACTTCGACAACCTTTCATTCTTCTGAAAGGGCGATAAGTTCCAATCTCATTTTCTGTATAATCTTCTGTATCCTTTAAAACTTTGAACTCAAATATTTACTTAAGCTTTGGTCCGACAAATTTCAATTGTTTTGTGTTAGTAATACTCTTTCATGGAGATTATTTCTCTAAACATAAGTTAGTGGTCCTAGGGCCCGTAAAAAAATAAATTTTGTATTATTATTATTATTTTTATTATTATTATTTTTATTATTATTATTATTTTTATTATTATTATTATTATTATTTTTATTATTATTATTATTATTATTATTATTATTATTATTTGCTTTAAACTTTCAAAATCTGCATCTAATTTTGAACATTTTTGCAATTGGAAGTATGCATCTAGGACTAACTGTTTCAAAATAAAGATCTTGCAGGTTAAATCGGAAAACACTGTTCCGGACTCTGAATTAAATGGTTGGATTTTAGTTTTTTGCAATTTTCCCGATTTCGAAATATACGCGATTGAAGTATAATAGCATATGAATGTGTATTTCAATGGCATAAGTCTCGCTATGTAACGTTTATGGGATTTTTCTGTAGTCATTGATTATTCTCTTGAATAGCGTATTAGTTTTCCATTCTCATGTTAAATTCGGTGTCAATGTAAGAAGTAGTTCACATTTAGTTCTAATATTTAAAAGGTGCATGGAAAATTTCCTGATCCTGCCCGATACACATTGCTTGCGTTCGTCGAACCTCACCGGTCGACCGGTGAGTAACTGGTTACTAACGCAGCGTTCTTGAGAGCTACCGGTTAACTGGTTGCTTATGATGTCGTTCTATGAGCCTCACCGGTTGATCTATTGGTCAACCGCAACTTAAGCTGGTTGATTGGTTGAGGGAAACACGTGACATTTTTGACCAATTATAAGTTATTTTCACCTGCGTGTTATTCGCCTGCGCCATGTCTACGCAAGTAACTGGAGATCAACTGAAAACGTTCGATGAAGCATTGGTTCGTGAATAACCGGGAAGTAACCACTGACGTCATTGCTGTCACGTGATTAACGAACGGTCGTGCTTGTCGAACGTAAGCTAAGAGTTTTGCTATGAAAACATACCATTATTTGCAATAATTCAATCTCGGATATCGAAAAAATAAAAAATTGCTGAAAATTAAACCCCGCAGTATCGAATTCAGTTCCCCTAAAATATATTCGAATCATGTTGTTCTGTGTTGAACTTTTTACACGGATGAAGAGGATCTATTGTAGCCTCAAAATAGCTATTTATTGATAACTCGTTCTTCTTATATGTTAGTTTTTACATTTCAATCATGTTTTAAATCATTTTCCAAAATAAAGTTCCTACCGTCCCTTCGTATATTTCATTTCACAATATTTGCCTTAAAATGTCCTCTACGTAACACTAAATCTCGAAATATTTATCTATTTATTTACGTAAAATGTAGATAAGGATCTTTTCAATAATTTCTACTCTTTGTATTTTTAGCATAAAAAATTACTAGGCTAAATTATTCGGGACACTACTCAAATTCTCGTATTTTCAAGTTTACACTCATATTTTTAAGAAATAAACCCTGAACCACATTTTTTTTTAGGTATCATTATTATTGTTTTTTTGGACTGGCAAGAATACCAGACTGCGTCAGTTTACAAATATTAGAGGTTATTCCAGTTTTAATCTCTAGTGAGAAAAACTGCTGTGTGTGTTGCCTTGATGTTATAATAAGTATTCTAGAATTTTTTCTTCGAAAGTTTTGGTTTCTGCTATACTTAATACGTAATTAACGCTTAAAAGCAATGTTGCTAGTTTGTGATTAAATTAAAATTTCTGATTTACGTTATTTTTTGATATTGTCAAAACATTTTTTTCAGAATGGGCAAGGCTTTGGACACGTCCCCTAGAAAATGTAAGGAAACAAAAGCATTACTACTCCTCTGATTACATTTCTAGAAAGCTATTACAAATTTAACAGGTGTTTCTAAGTCAGTAGTTGCAGGTATCAAAAGCTTAAAATTAACCAAAACAAGTCACTGAAAGCAGATCGCGTAGACAAATGTGATAGAAAACGTATTAGTGCTCGTGTACTGGCTTTCGAATCATGATCATGTGCTTTTTCGGCTATTTAACACGCTCCAAAAAACATTGAATAGCTTCCCCAGGTGGAGTCGCATGTCGCGTTGGAGGCACTGGCAAAAGAAACTTTTTGGGAACCAAAATGATAAAGGTGGAATCTTCGAAGAGCATGCTTATAAAACATTAAACTAATCAAAATAATAACAATCTTTGTTAATATCACTTCTTACAAATAGTAGGGGAAGCGGCTGTACCCACGGACAGAATTTACTTTTCAATTTTTAGTATTCTCTGTAAATGAATAATCTATCGGTAAAATTTTTAGACAGAATTAACCACTTATCATCTAACTTGGTAATTTTTGTCAGGTGAAAATCTCAAAACTTTCAACTGCAAAATTTTTTTCTTTAAAATCACTTTTTTTGTCCGTGGGTACAACACCCCGTTCACGCCACGGACAGAGGCCTTTGTACCCATGGATATATAAAAAATAATAAATATATATGTCCGAGGAACTAAATTATACTCAATACATATTTGTAAGTCATTTTATATTGAAATACTTCAATAATTCATTAAAAATAGCATTAAACAAAAATATCCAACAGAAATCAAACTTTGAAAATTTACCGAATACTTGAGGTTTTTTCCATTTGTTTTTAAATTATCCTTAACTTTTAACATCAGTGAACTGTTTAAAAAATATATTATTTTTAAGAGAGCCTAATATGTTTTTAAACAAAAAAATTAGCTAGATACATGACTAGTATGGCTCTCTATGAAGGGTAAGGTCGTTTAGTATCGGACAGCGGGTAGTATCGGACAAGGGCTGTTCTTAATTCCTCCGCCAGGGGCAGCATGTACTGGGTCAACATAGTGTGCCGTATTGGGGAAGAAAGCCACAGATGCCATATTGGTTCAAATCAACCGTTCGTTCTGGTGTGCAAAGCTAGTTGTTTGTTTGTTGAGAGAATTTCAGTGCACGAACTTAACTTCTGAGGCATATATTTACACATAGAGTAAGTTATATTGTTTCATTGCTGTACCTTTAGACTGATAGTATATTAATCTAAGTATTATGCGATATAAAAGTGCTTAAGTAATAACCTAGTGTTGGTTAAACAACTGTAGCTTTACTGTCCGGTTGTATCGGACAAAGTTACTGGAACCAAAATAAAATACAGACGGTGTTTTTCTCTGTCCAACAGGTTGAAATGGAAAAATCACGACATAAATCGGATGAGAGACACAAATATAAAAGAAGCCATTGAAAAAGTTGGACTTGTTGGAAAAAGTTTTAAAATTTAGCAGAGGAGAAAAAAAGATTGAGAGAAGAGAAGCGCCAAAAAAAAAAAAAAAAGAGAGAGAGAGAGAGAAAGGGGGTAAACCCAAACCGAAGAAACAAAAAATAGTTCAACCAAAAATGAAAAACAAAGAAAACACTAAAAGAAAGTTCAAGTATGATGATGAGTCGCAGGAAAACGAAGAGCTGACTCACTGCATAATTTGTAATGAGACATTTGAAGAAGATTGGATCCAATGCCAAACGTGTAAGGGTTGGGCACATGAAAAATGTACTGAGCTACAACTAGACAGTCTTTACTACACATCTGATTTGTATTCCAAAGTTTAAAATGAATTTGTTTCAGTTAGGGGTGCCTAAACCAACCATAGGCTATATTTTCAACTTTTATTAAAAAAATATTACTTATTTTCATTTTTAGACTTAAAGTAAACCAACCTAAGTAACCAACTACTTAGTTTGTTTCATTTTTATGCACATTAAAATGTTATTTCTGAACTATTTTTTTTATTCCAACATTTTAATGTTTTGTCCGATACAACACTCCAAAATTTAAAATTGGCCAAAAATAGAGTTTGACAAAAACTTGTTTAAAAAATACGACTCCATGTTTTTTTAATTAAAGTTTACAATTTATGTTAGGTAACTTAGTACAGCATAATTTAGTGTAAAAACTAATTCTTTACAAGTAAAACAAAAAGCGTTATGATTGAAATAGCTTAGGTGTCCGATACTATCCGACCTTCCCCTACCTATAAAATGATTTCAATTTATATGAAAATTGAAACCTTTAACAAAATTCACCCATTACAAAAAACGCAGTTTAGATTACCCAACCAAACCCCAGAAAAGTCTACTTCAAATGAAAACAGCTGGGATTGACGGTCTGTAGACCCATCAGCAGGTGGGGGTTACTTCAACTCTATATCTGCAAGCCTTTCTTCAAGTTCATCATTATTTTTGAACGCAAAATTCGGACGTTTATGACCAGACACCATTTTGAGGTACTTCACATTGTAAGAAGACTCAGGTGTGACCCAAGGACACATAAAATTCCCGTCAATGGGTACACATGGTTATGTATCCTTGGGTACAAAGGCACGCCATTTTGGTTTTGCAAACCAGTCACATCGACAGGACCACATGACATTAAAAATCAGAAGCAGATCTTCAAAACATAGCGAGACATGATACCCACAGCAAAAATGAATCATACAAGCCACGACGTACAAAAAAAAGAGAAATTTTACATGTTTTTTTTAAACTTAGATCCGACTAAAACAAATGTTCGTTTGATGGCGTTGAAACCTTCTGATATACTGGAGAGGGCTGAGACACACACGTTGATCCCCTCCCCCTCCGATTTTTCGCGACAATACCCGATATTTCCCGACCAACGTCCGTAGGTACACCCGTTCGTGGGTACAGCAGCATCCCCTACTTACACGACTCCAGTCCTCAACAGTCTTTTTTTTGTTGTTGTTTTGCCCTCTGTATAAGCTTTTTCTTAGCCTCGGTGCGTCATGGTTTTTTTACTCTTTGACCAATCGCCTCCGGACAGTCCTGGCGGAAATTTCAATGTCCTGTTCATTCATAAGTAAGAAGGACTACACTCCTTTTGCGATTTTTGCGGGAAATATCACTATCTGTGGCCGGTAAGAGCATTGATGATGTGCTTTCTGTCGCATTTTCCTAAGTGATCCAATTCCATTGGCATGTTTTGAGCAATTTTAATTCTGATATATCCAACTATTGACTTAAAAGCATCTCTTATACTTGCTATAACTCTCTGAGTATGTGTAGATGGACGTAACAATGCTTGTATTTTCCTACACTTTCTAGGAGACTTGAAGCCTTGTCCATTCTTAAAAAAAACAGGTTTGACAATATCAAGCAACAATATAAATAAAATATTGAAATGTATTCACAAACTGTTGCAACGTTGCTTTTTCAATAAGTGTTAATTACGTATTAAGTACTAGCTGTACCCGACGCGCGTTGCTACGCCAACAAAAAAATACATCATTATACTGATTTTCATGAGAATCGGTTGAACGGACCAGAAGTTGCTACTCTGCAGTGCCACCTGGTGGCGAGTGGCTTCAATGAGCATATTATGCACCTTCTCCGTGGAAAATACATATATATAGCAAGTTTCATAATAATTGGTCCAGGTATCAAGTGAAGCCGTGACTATACTCAAATTTTGTACTCACGCAGTTTGCAAGATCAATCAATCGCTAAAAATATCAAATAGAAAAAGTTTTAAATCCCCTCGTTGCATGAAAAGCCATAAAACAATAAAGAAAGAATTTATTTGTTCAAACTCAAGGAAAATGGCAACAGCTAACTTCTTATCAATGAGATCTTTCACACGAATTAATTTCTGCAGCCGATAATTTTATTCGTATTTATCCAATGGATTGTGACTTAAATTGGAATAAAAAAGGAACTATCGATCGGATTTTTTTGAACTGGTCTATAAACATTCCCAGTACCAAAAATAACAAACGGTGAAAGTTTCAGCCAAATCTGCCGGGTAGTTTTTGAGTTCATGGATGACATACAGACAAACATTCATTTATATATATAGATAGCAGACACCAAAACTCTCGAAGAAATAATTATAGAATACTTGATATAACCTCACGACGACGGCAGTTTTTTCTCACTGGAGACTAAAATTGGAATAACCTCAAATATTTGTAAACTGACGCAGCCTGGTATTGTTGCCAATTCTTAAAAACAATAATAATGATACCAGCTGCTATGCAGAGTAAAAAAAAAAAGGAGGGGGGGGGTTCGTGGTTTATTTCTTCAAAAAGTGAGCCTAAACTTGAAAATAAGAGAATTTGAGAGGTATCCCTAATAATTTGGCCACCCACTGTATTTTAAGATTCGGCGTTTATGAACGGGAAACTCCACATTTAAATACTATGGAATGATGTCCAAGGGTTGATATTTAGAACATTATCTATAAAAACAAATTATAAACGAAACATTACATTCTCTTAAAATATAAACATTTATTAAGTAAATGTCATAGTGATGGAAAAGTTTACATATTTTTTTTACCAGAAAAATAATAACAATTGCTTGGGATCATTTCTCAGAATTGATAATGTATCTTTGTGATTTCATTAATGAAAGAGTATCACAACGATCAACGTTTTGTTTTAGTAAAATGAGTTTACTAAATTCCAAAACGAGAGAAAGAGAGCGTATGTATACTCAGGTTATGTGTTAGAATTTACAAAATCTACTAATAATCGTCTCGGTTTTTAAATATAATATCTGATGAAAATAGTGAAGTATTTACTTTTACTTACCGCTAATCGATCCATGAGTTTGTTGGCTAAATAAGTGTGCACTGCTTGCTGAAATCAATTCATAAATAAAATTAGAAGAGTAAGATCTTCAGTTTTCATTGCATATCAAATATTAAAATTTTTTTTTTATTCTTGCTAAGAAGTCCAAATTTCTACTAGCGCATCTATCCATAAACAAATGATAAGCAATAAAGCATTTCGCGATTGAAGCGGAGGTAAAAGACAATTAACTATTCTTCCGGCATAAATCTCTATAGTTATTATCAATTTTATAAACGTTCATATTTTAAAACGTAAAATACGAGAAATACACAGAAACAAAATTAAATATGGGAATGAAAAAAGCGTTAAATACGGGGAAAAAGTAGATTCGGGGGACGTAAAATCGAAGTTTCACTGTATCAGTTTCGCAATGTTTATTCAAGTTATGCACTTTTAATGCTACGGTAGTATCATTTCAACATGAAACCGAAGATACGTATATAAAATAACTACACCATAAACAAAAAGGAATTCCAAACACATTTTTAACCTTTAATTACCTATTATTAAAATTCGGATACCCATCTATGGCATCTTTATACAGATAATTTTCGCATCATTTTCTTCAATACAGCTGTTTTCGATTAATGTGCCAAATTTAAAAAAAAAATCCAACCAGAACTAAACGAGTCTACTTTCCCTTTAAATTTCTAATATTCGCTTATTTAATTAAGACTGTACAACTATGTCTAACCTACCGTTCTAACATTTAAAGCTGATTTCTTCAAATTAAATATGTCTCTCTCATAGGATGAAATTGTTACGTAAAATAAAAATAAACGAACAAATAAAGTGATAGAAATTTTGCTTTTAAAATTTGCAAGCAATGTTTATTTCCCCCCCCCCCATAAAACAAAGATTTAATTGTTTAAAAAAATGAATAAATAAAAATATGTTATCCAAAAAGAGATATAGTACATCAAAAAAGTACGTCCTTTCAAACAAAAAAAATAAACAAAACAACAATCGCGTGCTCACTATTAGAAAATGAATAAATAAGTAATGCAAAGTCCTCTTGAGAATAGTACAATTTTCATCAATAACAAAATCGTCTGCACACTTCTTTCCTTCTGTTATGGGGTCTTAGTGCTCTACCTGCTTTGATAAGAATGCGAAAACAGCTCGGTTCTGATTAAGGAGCCATTTTGGCAGGTTGATTTTTTAATGACTACAAATACACATATGACTGCGTAATGTAGTACATTAAACTGCTTTTTCATTCAAAATAGCTAAGATTATATTGCAATACTTAATATACCTTTCCTCTAAATAGCGAAAAATTAATATTTTTCTCCGTGCATAATTCTGAATTATGACTTATATTCTCCAAATTTGGCCTTAAATTACAGCTAAGTGTCTCAGTGAGATGCTGTACAGGTTTCATTAAGCTAATAAAGTGATTAATATTTTTATAGCTATACATGTTAAAATTTTGTATAACAATAATAATTGTGACGTAAAATCTCTCCTAAAAATTTTCTGCTAGTGTTACTTAATTGATGTATAAGTCTTAGAATAGGTAATACAAAATATGTACAAAAATATTCAAACAATAGATCAATATTGTTTTTCTTTTTTTTTTAATTGACGCAAGTAAATCGTAAATTTTTACGTTTTGAGAACGCATTTAAAGTTAACAGTCACGTGTGATCATTTTTTTTAATAACTTCGGATGTATTTTGACGTTTATTAAAAGTTTGGTACTAAATTGTTCAAAAAAGCAGGGACAATTACATAGGGGAGGGTGGCCCGAAGCGGCCTTCGTACGCCTCTATGGTGTGTAAGCGGCGATGCATACGTATGTCGTGTTTACGTGAACATCCCTGAGCTTTTATGAGTCCCATCGAAGCAGCAGTGAAGCGGCATGAATGGGACCAGGCTTGAGTTTAAAAAAAAAAGATACATTTCTATTTAAAAAAAATGAAGTTTTGTAACTTGTGATTAGTCTCGAAGACCAGCTTATTTTTTTCATTGTCAATAATATTACGTTATTCTGACACCATCCACCTACAAACTACTATATCCATTTCGTTTGTTTCTTTTTAAGATTTCAGGTTATCTTAATCTTTACTAATAATAAAGCTGAAAGTCTCTCTGTCCGGAGGATGTCTGGCTGTCTGTAGGATGTCTGTGACGCATATAGCGCCTAAACCGTTCGACCGATTTTCATGAAATTTGGCACAAAGTTAGTATGTAGCATGGGGGTGTGCACCTAGAAGCGATTTTTCGAAAATTGGATGTGGTTCTTTTTCTATTCCAATTTTAAGAAAAAAAAATAAGATGGACGAGTAAATTACGAAATTATCATAACGTGGAACCGTAACATGGGCACAAGCCAGTTGGCGAGATACGAAATTATCATAACGTAGAACCGTAACATGGGTACAAGCCAACTGGCGAGAAAATTCACCATACGTTATTTGTAAATATACAGACGAACCAAAAGAACTTTTAATTTTTCTATTACGGGCAAAGCCGTGCGGGTATCACTAGTTATAGAAATAAAAATCGTGCCTTTGGGCAAAGGCGGGTAAAGATTTAATCTTATATTTATTTATAATTTCTTGACTTGTGTGCTGACTTAGATTTTGTATTTCAATAGGATAAGTATAACTTTAAAAATTTATTTTTTAGGATGGCAATTAATTAGTCTATTAATTTAATCAGTTATTTCTTTATGTTTTATAAACAACTGTGCTGACTTTAAATTGGATAAGTACAACTGTTTTATATTTTTTTATATGATGGCAGGTAGCTAGTCAATTTTTTAAATCGTTTATAACTTCATATTTGATTGGCCAATTAGTTAAGCTTACCCGCTTTGGGTTTCCTGGCCGGGCAAAGCGGATATTTCAAATGTTTGTAAAAATTCATAATAAATAAATATTGGGTCTGAAATATTACAAAAATCACTTTTTATTTTGAAGTTCAAGAACCCTACCTGGAAAAAAAACCGAAATTGTTGCGATAAAAGTCCAAAAACTACAATTTTCGAGCGTTCTTCAAAAACATATCCGCTATGGGCCACAATCGCCTATACATTTTTCCCCCCTAAAAAAATCAAGTATTTCGAATTTATTTTATTACCCGTTTTTAAAAAGAAGAAAAAAAAATCATCTGAACAATAATATCACCGAAAAAACAGGGTTGTGGATTCGAAGCCGGACTGATTTTGGGGTAAAAGAGTCGGACTTGCAGTTGGTCACTTTTTCTCCGAATCTGTGTTTCTGGGAAGTCTGCGGAGAATTGGAGTCGGACTCGTTTTGCGGTCAAGGACTGCAAGTTTGGAGTTGGTCATTTTCCCCCGACTCCGAAGCTCTGGTAAAGATATTCACGCTTTGATTGGATCATATTTATCTCTAGTTTGCGTCATTGTTACGTCAATGTCTACGAGACATGGCATTTCGATCTTTATCAATAACTTTTTCTATAATTCTTGAAAAATTTATTTAGAATCTTCACAACTTTTTCACTTATTTTTAATGTCAAAATAACAGTCTTTCGTGCTGTTGTTAATGACAAAAACATTTGAACTGTTAAATTTACATACATAAAATTTGGATTGTTGAAAAATACTCTTAAAATCTCTATATACAAAAAAAAAAATGTTTCTATACAAGCTCTTTATCAAGATGCATTTCCAACGCAGTTTGTTTGCCGCAAATCGGTCTTTAAGTTTGGGATCTATATTGATCTTAAGTCTCGCCGCGGGCACTAAGCTAAATTTTTTCGAAGTGTCCAAAACTTACCTTCTGCCTGAACCTATTCAAGCAAAAGGTGTGCAAGCACATGGTATGAGGTGTACTCGCTGAGATCTTTTGAACATTTTTTTTTTCAAACGGTCTATTCACTCAAAAGTTATTGGAGAAGGAGGGAGGGGGGAAACAGACTGGTCGCAACAGACTTACAGACAAACCAACAGACAGATCGACAAACAAACATTTTTACGACCTCAAAACCCTGGTTTAAAATTTTTAATCTTTCAATATCAACTTGATTATTTTTTTTTTAATTTTGAGGGGGGGGTTGTCTTCAGTGATATTTTTGGGTTGCATTAGGCCATTTTTTCATGCTTTTTAAAAAATCTTTCCCTGACTTTCACGGGAAAGTAGGCTATAACTGATTTAAACAGATCGTCAGCTAGTGAACGACTCTCAGTTAAACTGAACGCTAACTTCAAATTAATACCTTATCATCCTCTACGAGATCACAGTATTTGTCCAAGGCTCTATCCAATTCCTTCTCCTTGATGAAACCCTTTGAACCCTCTTCCATCCATTTTAATGCCAATTCCATTTCCTGCAAGTTCAAGAGTTAGACAAACCACTCAAATTTTCCTTTTTTTTTAAATTCATATTACGTATGTCCAAAAATAAGCATATCAATTAACGCACTATATGTTAAAATATTTTACATTAGCTCGAAGATAAAATTAAAAAATATTTCAAGCATTGTGTTCATTCACTTGTTTTAGTGTTGTCAATTTACTCAACCTCGTTTATCTGTCCGTGAAACTGATTTACAGTAGCATTCTGATTCTATTTTTAATTAAAAACCTGTAGCCAACTACAGGTTTTTAGAAAGACAATGAAAATGAAAAACAGCCACGAAATAATCGACAGATTAGTGTTAGGGGAAAACAGTTCAGTCGTTAAAAGCTACAGTTGAGGCAAATGTAACCTGGCAGCGTTGTAATGCTGTTATTAGTATCTATGTAGCCTTCACAATGCAGCCAAGTTAGGTTTGCCCTGTATATATATATATATATATATATATATATATATATATATATATATATATATATATATATATATATATAGGGTGGTCCTTATTTATATGGGAAAAAAATGGGAAAAAAAAATTTCGGAATTCAACAAGTGACGCCCCCTAGTTTTGTGACACTATAATAAAAAGTAACGTGTGCAAAATTTGAACTCGATCGGTCAATAATAACACGTGCCCCTAGGCCGTTGAACTTTAACACTTTTGATAATTTTCCCACAAATCTTCGAGTTTTTACTTCAGACTCCGTACATCGTTTCTCCTATGTTTGCAAAATATTTTTACAGCGAGGTAGCACTAAAATTAATCTTTTAAATTACTTTATATCGTCTAAAGATTTTTCATTGAATAAAAATGAAATATTGTTTTCGAAACTATACCTTAATCGTACGCTTTTCTCAATGTATCTTAATCATGTGCATTTTTATTCTGAAAGTCTTTGAGTGTCTGTAAAATACTAAATTGCTTTTGTGACTGATATTTGATAAATTGATTGTGAAATTCTTCGATTAATTGTGCTCCTCTTTCAGTTGTATCATTCACAACTTTCAGTATTTTAACGATATCTCTTCCCTTTAAATAGCTTCCTTCATTTTGCCATGAATCAGGATCAAATAGGAAAACATCTTTTGGTGTTTGTAACTTATCAAACAGTTTTATTGACTTGTAATTGATTCTATAAAGAGGAAGATCTTTACTAAGAAAGTATTCCAAATCATCTACTGTTATTTGAAATTTTTTATACAGTCATCAGATACGTCTTCCTATTCAGCAAGCATTTTTTTGAAGTAGTCTTTTCCTATCTTCAAAGTTAATTCCTTTATTCAATGCGGACAAAGCTACTAGTTCATCCCCTAAGTACCATAAGTGATTTATGAATTTTTCATTCACTGCTTATGCTGCATGTTTGTCATCATTTTGTACGCTGCAGGTTTTTTAGACACTAGACTTTATATTAATTTAAAAGGCCTGGAAAGGGTTGCTGCGAAAAACTATATTTCATACAACATTTAACTGTAAAACAGTAGCTGTTCAACATTGGAACCTGAAGCTATCATGGTAAGCCTATCGGCCGTTTTTTTTTCAGTTACATCTGGATGTAGCTTAGTATCCCAGGGAATAAATAAAAAACCTAGATTTAAATTCATGAAATCTGATTTTACCTCTCAAAGATTTTCTCTTGCTCTCCTAAGGGATGTACGATTGATCATAAGGTTATTTGGATTTAAATTCACGGCATCTACATAGGCTGTTAATAAATGAGCGGCATCTTTGTCCCTAATATGGCATTTGTCTAACATTGATGAAATGCGAGCAGATCTCAATAGTTGTCAAGCTTTTTTGCGTTGTGGTAGACCAAATATGGAAAAAAAGGTTCAACAGGTTAGGATAGATACCCATTTCGGTTTCTAAATCTTGTGAAATGCAAGAGGAATTTAATGATAATATAGGACTATGTACTGAAATAGAAGACAGTTTAAAGTATAGATTTTTACATTATTCCAATCTGGATTTTTTTTTAATTTATATTTTAGATATGGAAAATAGAGTTTATTTTTATGGTAGGGTAATCGAGGATTTTTCAAAATTTAAATTATAAGAATGTAGAAACATTTAAGTATATAAATAAAGAACAGCGAATTAAAATATAATTGTCATTACTTATATTTATAGCATGGAAACCTAGTGACCCTATTTGCCACACCTATTACATACACAGAAAATTCTCTAAATCAACACACCCAAAGCCTGGAGGAGGCAATTTGTTGTTGTCAAAAATTATTCATAAATGGCCTAGGCCATTCATTAATGGCCTTTAGAATCCCTTGTGTCCATCTTGGTAGAAAGAAATGTTCCAATGCCGCTTGGTTTGAAACGAACGCGAATAGCGATATGCTTGTCCAAAGACCATTTGTGTACTTGTACCCTATGTAATATGTAAAATTTGAAAGAATGAAAGTGAGAGAATGGTTGGTCTGGAAGTAGCATCATCTATTGATGTTCAAAATTACTTTAAATATGAAACCTAGGAATATTTTTACATAAAAATAAGAAAATCCGCAATTTTTTCTTCAAAACTCAAAAAAGGGGGCCCTCGGGGCACGTGTTAATATTCATGGATTGACTTAAAATTTTGCATGGATCATTTATTTTTATAATGGAACAAATTGAGAGGCGTCGTATAAAATATCAACAACTTCAAAAATAAGGACCACCCTAATATATATATATATATTTACATACATACAGTAGAACCTCCCAATAAGGGACACTAAGGGGATCTTACAATCTGTCCCTTGTTCAGAGGTATATGAAACAATGCTTGCATAAGTCAGAGTAATTTCGCAATAAACATAAACTAATAACACTTAAGATTAATTATGGAAAGTGTTTTTTATATACACACTAAGTAAAATTGAGAATTATTCAATCTGAAAAAAGAAAATAATAATGGTGAAAAGGTGAAACCGTAGCAAAAATCTTTTGTAGAGACAAAGTTTTGTAATTGATTTTCATTAATAATTCAATGAAAGAAATTATTGAAACTGAAATTTCAAAATAAAAGCAATAACTTTAAAAAAATATATTTGCATAAAAAATATGCTTAAAAGATTGCAGGTCGCGCTTCTTGAATGCTTTATAGTTAAAATTTAAACGTTGTTCCTGAAGATCTTCAAGCAGTAATTATTCTACGCACGGCATACATCTTGAAAAATGTTTTATCAGATTCGAAAATTAAGAATGTTATGTTTAGAATGATGTAAAACACATTAATATTGATTGAGTTTGAAAATTCCATTTTTTAAGAACGCATTTTCTACGAAGATCACTCGCTCAAGTGAAACCTAGTTGAATTTTTTTCCCGTTATATAATTTTTTTCAACTAGAGGAGTAAGTGATAATCGGAGGTTGTAAGATTTGGGAAGTATGGTGAGCGGGCGGCGAATTTCAATAGGATATGGTTAAACAGTATCATGACAGTAAAAATTCAAACTCAGCTCTGGCTAAAAATCAGAAAAGATCTGGACCTGAATACTTTTGCATTTATCCTTACTCCCCAAACCTTACACATCTTCTTCAGCTACTAAGAATGTTCTAATCAACGTTTCGGGACGATGATTTAAATTATCTGGTTAAGACGGCAGTTGATATTCCACTATGTGGTTAATTGCTAGAGCACAAAAAGTTTGAAAATGTCTCCAAAATCATTTTTGAAAAAAATGCAGTATATTATTCTGAAAGTTTAATCCCTATTTAGAATCAAGTTTTAACTTTTTTTTTTCTTTTCTTCACACCACCCACTACCTCTTAGTCTTAAAATTGACACATAGTTCTTACTGTAAGGCACGGGATAGATGACCGCCCACCGGTAGAATCCTAAACACTGTTTTAAAAAAGATTTTTTGGTTATTTAACTGTTCATCAGAGAAGCTATAGTACAGTTCTATAGCAAACGTATCTTTTGTAGCTATGCTTAGGATGATCACCAAGACAATTTTTCCTCTTACTAAATTTCGTGTAATGCTTACTATCCTTGCAGTAGTATCAGTGTTACTGAGTAATCTTTGCTTCTCATATGGCTTCGCTAACTGGCAAAATTAGGGAATTGTCTTCAGCAGACGAGAAGAGACTTTAAATACTATTACCTCAAAATACTTCATTTTATGTTGTATTAGCCACTGTACTAATACAATGTGCCAACCCTACAAAGGTTCCAACAAGTTAAAAAGTTAAGACAGTGAATTTGCAAACATGCATTTTCGAAACATCGACGGATGTCATTCACGGTTGCGAGTTCTGGCCTGCACCCGACTTCGTGAACCCTAAAGGCGAATTGTAAATGTTGAATTTGTTAGGGCTACAAAGTCCTTCAGGCAGCTGAAGGTCCTCGGAGGTGCTGACACCTATTAACAAGCCCTTGGGTGGCTCATTTTTAAATTTTATGGGCAGTAAAAAAGTGCAACCTCCCGTAGTCTTAACCATGGCATCCCTTCATAGTGTTAACTATCGACACATTAATAATGACATGTCAGTAAATATTACCATAAAGCGCATTTTGAGTTCACCGACTCTATTCCTAACACAGTGTTAATACCTTATTTGTCGGTCTCAGAACCCAGTCATACAGAGGCCCGCTTTGCGGACCCATCATGTGGTACAGCCCAAGGTTACAAGCTAAAAGGTGAGGAATAGTGTTATTTAATGTCTAAAATGTAAGGACAGTAGAAATGACCAATATCTTACGGTAATTTCATCTCTGTAGTGTTAACTATCCAAATGTCATTCAAAACAACACATCAGGAAATATTTAAATAAAGCTCGTTTTGGGTTCACCGACTCTATTCCTAACACGGTTTTACTTTATTTGTCGGCCTCAGAACCCAGTCATACAGAGGCTCGCTTTGCGGACCCCTCATGTGGTACAGCGCAAGGTTACAAGCTAAAAGGTGAGGAATAGTGTTATTTAATGTCTAAAATGTAAGGACAGTAGAAATGACCAATATCTTAGGGTAATTTCATCTCTGTAGTGTTAACTATCCAAATGTCATTCAAAACAACACATCAGGAAATATTTAAATAAAGCTCGTTTTGGGTATTCCTAACACGGTTTTACTTTATTTGTCGGCCTCAGAACCCAGCTATACGAGGACCCGCTTTGTGGACCCTTCGTATGGTACAAAATAAAGCTATACGCTAAAAGATGGTGTGAGGTGGAGAATAGTGTTATCTTATGCTAAATTGCGAGGGCAGTAAACAAGTCCAATATCCCACGGTACTCGTATCGCTTCGTAGTGTTATCGCTTCGTAGTTAGAGAAACGTCGTTACCAATAATACGTCTGGAAATATTACCATAAAACGCGTTGTGGGCTTACCGAAGATGAGTTATTAAAATATTTGAAATTTTCTACCTACAATCGGGAACATTCTGTGCAGCTGTATTAACAAAAAGACTGCTCCTGACACAGTGTTACTTTATGTGTGAGGCCAGTAAAGAAGTCCCATCTCCCACGGCAATGGCATCTCCCCGTAGTGCTGACTATCGACACGCCATTAACGAAAACATGTCAGTAAGTATTACCATGAAAAAAGATTCAGATTTGCGGAAGTTGATTTGTTAAAATATTTGAAGTTTTTAATCTACGATTGAGAGAGCTCTGTCATATGAACAAAAAGGCTCTATTCCTAACACAGATTTACTCTTCTATAAAGTTATTTTGCTTTATGAAACGCATTTTGAAAAAATAACGAGAAACGACTGTGTTTCAAGTTAGTAACTAAGGCTAAAACTGTGAAGGCATTTTACCCGTGAAGGCATTTCCCTGTGAAGGCATTTTGTGAAGGCACCTTTCTTGCTACTACATTCTGTAAGCGCATGGAAATGATTCAGGAACAATATGATCCCAAGGGATATAAATAAATCATACCTTATCAGTAAGTAAATCATAGCACGGATTAATTTCCTCTTCAGCTTCATCCCCTGCAACAGAATTTAAAATGTTATTTACCTATTTCCTACAAAGAGTTTCTTGAAGCGTCTATGCATTCGACACTCTACTACACTTAAACATTTTCATCAGCCCTGTTATTCAGAGGAGTCAGAAGGGCAGGGGCTGGGGAGCAATTGACCATTCCCGGAGGTTTTGGGAAATTAATGCAACAAGACCTCATTCTAGCCTCGAACATCTTGGAATAAAGCTACCTTGCATATTAGTTAAAATAAATTATATTTATTAACTATGTAACACAACAAATGTAAACTGAAAGAATTAAAGTGATGCATTGTGCAGATAAGCAACAGAAAATGAGTACTCAATCGACAACTCAGTGGATAAACATTTGAGAAAATAAAAATATGAGTAATTGTAACTCGAATGCATAAGAAAAGCAAAAACCTCTACAAATATATTTACACATAAATTGAAGTGTATTTTGTTATTTTCGAAATAATTGTATTAACTATGTATTCTTTGTCCCCCTCTCTCAGAAAATATTCTCATAGCTGTAAAAGATCAAGGAAAATTCTTTGGTCTCACTCTTGATAAAAAACTTAAATTTTTACTGCACATACAAGATATAAGAAAACATGCTTATTGAAATTAAGTATCCTTAAAGTCTTAGCGAACTCTTCTTGGGGGGCTGACTCAGAAACTCTTATAAGAATTTACAAGGCTCTGAAACGCTCAAAACTACAAAATCAGGTACTGCGCATCTGTACAGGAGCCTTCAGAACCTCGCCTATCAGCAATCATTATATTCTTGCACATGAACAATCTTTAAACAATAGACGCCACAAACTGTTCTTAAATTTTTACTTCAAAACAAAACCTAATACTAATCGCCCTTTACACCGCCATATTTTTAATCCATCTAATGTTTTCTTATTTCTGCATCGTTCATCGGTAACCCCAACATTTGGGATTCGAATGCGACGGGTGCTCTCTGACCTGCAGCTATCAAATTTCAATACTCTCAACACAATAGATCCAAAATTAAACCATGGTGTGAAGTAAGTGCCTCTGCAATAAAAGATCTCTATATATTTCCTAAAGAATCTACCTCCAATACAGTTTACCAACAAATCTTTCATGATAGTAAAACCAAATATTCTGAATATAAAGACATTTTCACTGATGGATCAAAAGGAAACGATCACGCTGGCTTTTCTACAATAATTAATGGTCAAGATGTTTGAAAAATTAAAATCATCTACCTCAGTATGTACTTTCAGCTATCTTTGAAAAAATTCTTAATGGGATGGTTGTGGAGCAAAGAAGTTCTAATGATGGCTCAAATGTTTTGTCTCACATTTTCAGTCTTAAATTAGGTTCAACATTTAATTTCCTTCTGCTTTTACCTCTATGTGCTGAAATTCATTTCTCCCATAGAAAAAGGCATAATAAAATTTAAAATGTTTTTTTCTGACACCTCAGTACATTTATTTGTAACGCTAAATCAATCAATTAAAATCAATCTTTAAAAGCACTTTTTTAGAGAAAATGTCTCAGGTTAACAAAATGATCTGTTTTCCTCCAGTAAAATTTGAAAGTTCTCTAAATTTACATCTTCTTGAAAAGGAGTACGAAACTAGTTATTTGATAAGGATATACTGCGTACATTAATCGTTTGAGTGCTTTTTTATCGTTATGCTAAAAGTAAATAATAAAATCCGTAGTTTTTTTTTTTTTTTTTTTTTTTGTTCATTTCACATTTAAAAAATAATAGAGACGCCTACAATTAACCTTAATTTTTACATAAACGGTAAATTTTGCGAACAAAAATATTTTAATGCTCACTTATTACAAGAGATTTTTTTTTTTTTTTTTGAGTAAATTTCATCAGTTTCTTTTTTACATACAACGAAAATTAAGTTTATTTTTGAGTTCCGTAAATTTTTTTAATGATGCACCTCATAGCATCGCAAACTTCACGCTTCACCCAATATTTTTTTTTTACTTTTTCACACTTTCTATTGTATTTTTTCGGGTTGCTAACCATTCCTTTTTTTTTTCATCAATAAAGCACTAAGTACATTTTAGTCTAAAGTAGTGTGAAAACTACAGCAACAAACAGCAGCGCTATTGCACTAATTACGTCACTCACATTTTCGGCGAAGCGCGATAGCTCTTCGTCGCACTCAAACGGTAAGGAAACTAAACAAAAATTGACGCAAGATGTTTCAGACGCTCTAATATGTTCCATATAATGTTTCCAACAAGTTCAATGAAATTTTCAATCAAACAAAAGCATTCGTATGCTTTCATTGAAACTTGAACTTTTTTGGAACGGATTCAAGTCTACCATGCTCAGCGAAAACGGTAAAAAGCCGTGTCTTGTAATGACAAACTTATTTCTTTAATTTTACAAAATAGAATGGCAACACGTGTGCCAAAATTTGTATCAAAAGAGCTTCGAATGCTCAAGAGAAAACTGAATAAATGATGAACGAAAACTGCTTGACCATAAGACTTCATTTCAAACGAATATGTTAAAATTCCGCTATTACAATATTATTTTCGCGAACCCCCCTTTGTACCTTTCACGAACCCCCAGGGGTTCACGAACCACCGAATAGAAACCGATGCTCTAGGAGATTCGTTTCTATTTTTTAATTTACTGTTTGTTCGTCATTATGTGGTTTTGTGAATTTCTTATTTTATCAAGGTTCATTGTCGAGACGTTGTTTCATCCATTTTTTCTAAATGTAAACTTTGTTTAACTGCTTTTTTTTTACATGTTTTTAACGACATTTTAATTCAAACTACTTGGAGTTTTATGCCTTTTAGATCAAAATACGTTTAACTTTTCCTCATTTATACTTAAATGAAAAATAAATACTAAAAATAAAGAATTGTTTGCCGAAATATAGCTCTCAAGGGTTCTTGCTCCATTAAAATCAAATAAACCACAAAACCCCGCAAAAATTCAAAATGATGGCCCTGCTATTCTTAACTGTATGAACACAACGATCCTCACAACGATTAAACAAAATTTTATAACTGGTAAAAGAGAAAAGTTTTTACCTGCTCAAGTTCTTGATTTTCTCTGCACAGGCATTAAAATTTATATTTAAAAGAGCTGATGTGTGCATCGCATGACTTCCTTTTACTCCAATTTTAATGTCATTTTCCCATTATTTGCAATTTTAATGTGATTCGACACTTTACTCTCTAAATATCACCACCAGTGGCCAAATTGGAACCAGATTTTTAAAAAAATCACCAAATTTGTCGCCAAGTTGGCGACAAAACTCATCGATCTAAAAACTGGCGATATATCGCCAAGTGTCCGCCAAATTATAACACCACTTGAGTATACTGTGAAATTAACAATGATTTCCCCACAAAAAGGGGCGAAAGACCTCTTTAAAAAACCCCGAATGCAACCAAAAGGGGAGGTGCAGAACTAAACCATACTAGGAGTCTACGTACCGAATTTCAGCTTTCTAGGACATACCGTTCTTGAGTTATGTGACATACGCACATACGCACATCCGCACGTAAGCACATATACATACATACGTACATACGGACATCACGAGAAAATTCGTTGTAACTAACTCGGGGAAAGTAAAACGGATATTTCGGGTGTTTATACGTTCTTAGGCACTTATCCGCATGTGGTTGGGTTGAAAAAAAAACTCAACATTAATTCGGGGGTGAGCAAAATGGAAATTAAGGCCGAAATTTGAGTGAAATTTTTTTCGTGAATACAATACTTCCTTTTTTGTAAAAGGAAGTAAAAAAAACGCCATGTTTCTAAGCAATGCAGTTAACTGCATTTCTAGGTAAAAGCTGTGGTTTGAAATCTGTGAGAGAGTGTATTTATTAAACTTAAGATTATTTAAGATTCCCAAATATTTTAACTTTTAATAATGTAACGAAAGTACCTTAAACTAATTGAAATCGACTATGAATTTCCCTTAACATGTATGCTTTAATAGTATTACATGTAAATTTAAGAAGGAAAAAATTTTTAAGTTATAGTTTTTGTTAAATTGTGTGGATTTTTTATTTATGTGTTTAAGGGCGTTATTTGCTGTATAGGCTCAGATAGTTTTTTAAGGTCAATAAAATTCGGATACAAATAATTCATATTGAGGGTAGAAATAAAAGTACACTGAATTATTTGTTTGAATTATCTGACTCAATTTCTCACAGTTATGAAATTTCTTTCAGTTCCTCCCCACCCCTTTTTTGTTAATATTGCTGTTATATACAGAAAAATTGAAAATCACCAGTCAAGGTTCACAAGTGAAATTTGCTTCCACATTTGAACGAAGCATTTGCCTGTTTGAGGATATTTTTATTGTTGAAAGTTTAACCCCTACTCCAGTGGATTAACCCTAAACTCCAGTAGATAGCGTTCATTGACCATTTTATCGTTTCTTCATTCCCCTGAAATGACAGTCATACCAGTAAAACAGTTCAGTTACCGGATCCAGTTCAGCCTTGTCAAAACAAAGCATTTCCCTGCATGTCAAACATTACCAAAAGTATTACCAAATTATCACGCAAAGGCGCGAGTTTCATTGTTGATGACGTTAGAGCGTTACTCGATCAAAGAGTTCGTTATTATATATATGAGGACTATTGGCTGTTTAAAAGAATCCTTGGCTGGTAATATTTCTAAAAGCTCCCACCCATGGTTATTATTGCTTTTTCTCTCATGCAACCTTATTTCTCTTGATAATATAATTAATTAAATAATACCTTTTCAAAATACCTCTTAAAATTTTTTTCAAAAACGGAATAAATTTTTATACTTTTACTTATGACTAAATTAAATCTTGATAAAGAGGTTTGACTATTGCACTAGTATTCAAAAACACTTCACTATTAAACATGCAAAGAAGCACAAAGGTATTTATTTATCTTATGCAAAGAGTTACTTGTAAAATTTTTCTTTTTTTCAAGAAGTATGAATACTGAGACGTATGCGAACGTTTAGAAACATAGGAGAGGGTGGCCATAAACGGGTAGGCCATTGTATGCCCCCCCCACCCCCATGGTGTGTAAGCGACGGCGCATACATATGTCGTGTTTGCATGTACAACCCGAATTATAATCAGTACTAGCGAAGCAGCAGTGAAACGGCATGGCGCAACTAGGCTTAAAATTAAAAAAAATGATACATTTCTATAAAAAAATGAAGTTTCGTAACTTGTGATTAGTCGAAGATCAACTCATTTTTTTAATTGTCAATAATATTACGTTATTTTGACACCATCCACCTACAAACTACAATAGTCATTTCGTTTGTTTCTTTTTTAAATTTAAGGTCATAATTATTGTAATAAAAAACACGCCTTCGTGCAAAGCGGGTCGGGCTAAGCGGATATAGGATTTAATCATATATTTATTTATTATTTCTTCACTCGTGTGCTGACTTAGAATTTCTATTTCAATAGGGTAAATATAACTATAAATGTTATTTCTTAGGATGTCAATTAATTAGTCTATTAGTTTAATAAGTTATTTCATTATGTTTTATAAACAAATGTGCTGACTTTAAATTTTGGATAAGTACAACCGTTTTCTATTTTTTATATAATGGGAAGTATCTTGTCAACTATTTTAATCATTTATAGCTTCATATTTGATTGGTAAATGTACCAAACCACAATTAGTTAAGCTTACCCGCTTTGGGCTTCCTGGCAGGGAAAAGCGGATTTTTCGAGTGTTTGTAATAATTGTTTATAAATAAATATTGGGTTTGAAAAAATACAAAAATCACGTTTTATATTGAAGTTCAAGAGAACCCTGCTAGGAAATAAAAACGAAATTGTTACGGTAAAAAATCCAAAAAAACTACAATTTTCGAGCCTTCTATAAAAACCTACCCGCTTTGGACCACCCTTCCCCATATTTAAAATTCAGTTGCAGTAGAACTTTGATTAATCAAGGTTTCTGTTAACCGGGTGGATAATGAAGTTTTTAGAATATACACTGCTTGACAATTGCTAAGGAACAATTCCTTTTTTTGGAATAGTTAAGAATAGATAAAGATTAAAGAAACAGAACGAAATATATAGTTAGTAGGGAGGATGTGCCTTTATTATATGTACAAAATAATACAGTTATTACTGCATCAATGAAGTGAAAACTTATAAATAAAAAAAAAATCCTACTTAGATGATTTTCATACAACCACAAAAAAAAAAAAGGATCTAGGTCAGAATGATGGAGACATGAGTGCCTTAATATGATGTATGATTACCAGGGACACCGATGCACAATTCACATCTGTTTTCCATACTACCCACTAATTATTGAGGAGTGCTTGGGGGATGTTTTCCCACTCCTCTCTCAATGCGGATTTTAGTTCTTGTACTGATCTAGGAAGGACGGTTCTTCGAGCAACACGTCTGCCAAGAGCCTCCCAAGCAAGTTCAATTGGATTTTAGTCGGGAAAGTTAGAAGGCCACTACATACGGAGAGTGTTTTCACTTTTTCATGTGTCTGACACTTCAATGCTCCAGTGTGACCGTGTATCGTCGTCCGTAAAGAGAAACTCTGGACCTACAGCCCCCCTAAAAAGACGAACATGGTCCAGCATAACATATCTGCAATACATTTGCGACGTATCGCTTTCTTATTCAAAAATGTGAAGCAGTGTTCAGTCATTGTGCATGATGCCTGCCCACACCATGACGCTAGGCCGTACCGATCACGTTCGGAAACAAATTTTTGTGCATAACGTGTTCCACGCTCTCTCCTTAGTAGTTGGTGACCAGAATCACGTGTCACACTGAAACGAGATTCGCCAGGGAACATCACTCTAGAACAATTTTGATAATCCCACCAATATGTTCCTTACACCAGCTTAATCTGTCTCGGCGATGGCGTGGTTTAATTTGGATGCAACGTACGGGCTTTCTTGCACACAAACCAGCATTATTTACTCGCCGTGAGATGGTTCTTGCAGAAACATGCGTACCGGTAACGGTTGTTAGATTTGCAGCTATCTGTTCAAGAGTGAAATTTCTGTCCCTTTTTGCTACGAGGGCTATATAGCGATCCTCTGAAGGTGTGGTGTTCCTACCACGACCCCCGGCATGCTTTTGCAAAACATTTCCAACTTCAGCGACCGTCTTTAATCGGGAGATGGCATTTTTTTATACACCCAATTCAGTAGTCACAGTGGTGACACTTTGACCTGCTTCCAGTAGTTCAACTGCTCGTCTACGATCGTAGATACTCAAATGATGTCTTGCTGACATTTTACTCTTAAGTATTTCAAGAACCAAACAGAATTTCAGAGACAAACCTTTTTTAACATCCAGCACTATTTTTGTATAAAACCAAACAGCTTGAATTTTCGTACGAATCTTGAGCGTGTATGCACTGTCTTTTATACAGTCTTGGTCTACCACGCCATCTGAACTTGAATTTATTTCCATTGGCCAGGTGGTTGAGGTACAAATTTGTATAAATCACTTGTTCCTTAGCAATTGTCAAGCAGTGTATAAATAGGTAACCCCGGGGAAATACTAGTTGATTTATTTCTCTGTTTTTCTGGTGTTTTGTTTTTTTTTTTTTTTTTTTTAATAAATGATGAATTTTCAATTTGAAAATAAAAATATTTCTGAAATTTGCTTTTTTTTATTGCATCTTTTAATATTTACCTTGGCATTGTAGACAATTTAATCACTTTTTTAAAACTTACTTCAAGTTATTTTCCTTTTTTAGTTATTTTAACTCTAACTCTAACTTTTTATATGTTTATTTTTATCTTTTAAAAATATTTATTACATTTTTAATTAAGGCAATCAATTTACTAAAATTTGCGATCCTGACATGTTTCTATAGAAAGTTTCTATTAGCCAAGATTTCCGACACCCGTGGCACTAGAAGTCCCAATTAGCTCGAATAAGAGAGCTTCTACTGTACCTAAAAATCTTTTAACTATTATTTAAATTGTAGAGAGGGTAAACTCCGTAATTGGATTACTGTAAAATGTGTGCGCCGAATAAGAATTAGTGGAATAATAAGGGCACCCCCTCCCAACTCCTTTTTTTCCCGTGTAGGATAGCAAAATTAAAATTCACTATTTCGTGATTTTAGTGTCATTGGAAAGCCTAACTGAGTGATTAATGGTTATCAACAAGCAGTCTATTATCAACAAGCAAAAGTGTAGCAATAGTTATAACGAAAGAGTCTTGTCCAAATTACTTAACCTTATTTTACAGTAAATTTAGTTTCTTTATGGTTCATTGTAGATTACAATCATGAAAAAAGTTGTTAATAGTTATAGAAAGCCTAATTTAAGTAGTTGAAAAATTCAAAAAGTAAAATGTCGCTGCGTATCGTGATTTTTTCCTGTGATTTGAAAAAATTAGACAAATAGGCTGGCAAAAAAATAAATAAGGCAGAACAGAAAATATCGACTTATTAGGGCTTCGAATTGGACGATCAATCTTTATTTTTCCCATTGAAGTTTGAATTTTTTGATAATGTTTCTATGTATAGCAAATGTAGTTTAATATGTTTTCCTATTGACAATATTGAACTTTTCTTTTTCTTAACTTTTAGCTTTATAGTACATCTTTTCGCTTTTTCAGGGTTTACTTTACTGGGGATCCATGTAAGGTCAATTCTCCATTTTAGTTAAACTGCTGAGACGCATAATTTAAACTTAAATTTTCAGACGGAATGATCTTTTTCATTTTTTTTTAAATCATTTCTTGAATGTCATGAATTCCAGCCAATTGAATCATTAATGAGAGAGATGTTAATCCATGATCCTTAGGTTGACCTCATTTTTTGCACTTCACTTATACTAAAATTTTTGCCGTTAATTTTACTTACCTAAGACACATGTTATGTCTCTCCAACATGGGTAAATATCAGCTTCGTTGCTTTCTGGGGGTGGTGTGGAAGGACTTAATCCATTTGGGGCCAAAGACACAACAATCTTAAAATATACAAGCGTAAAAAGCAACAATCCAGGAAACATTATCATTTGCTCAAGGTACGTTATCAGACGAAAGGGTTTTTAATACTTTACCGGAGCGAATTTTGAATAAAGAATAAAACTCTGTTATAATTTCTTTCTGAAAAAAAAAGCGAGAAAGCTGAGTAAATAGCAATCGTGCTAATACCAATGTAACATGATAGTTCGCAAACAAGTATAATACAAGTCAGAAAGAATGATTCAAAAAACGTATAATTTTGTTAAGGGCTTTCATTCACGCTAATAGCATTTAGGATGAATTCGTGTTTTTATCACGAAATCGTCTATCCATTTTTTTTTTCAAAATTCAAAGCTATCTGCATAATTTTAAACAAAATGTAAGTACAAATAGTTCGTGCACATTAGCAGAATTAAATACAATGTTGTTTTTAACTGCACACATTGAAGATAATGTATATTTTCCTCGTTTAAAGTTTCATAACGTTCATAAAAACATTCATCCACATACTTTATTAAGTTTTTATTGTTAGCAGCTTATTAAATACTCGTTTTAAATCTGCTTTTAAAGTCATCTATAGGAAAAAACAGGGCTGCAGAGAGCCAAGGCGGACCCCTTGTCAATTATGTCGTTGCCCCCCCCCCCCCCAAAAAAAGGAAAAAAGGTGAAAAAAAAGAAAAGAAAAGGGGGAGAAGAAGAAGAAAAAAGGTGAAAAAAGAAAAAAAGGCGAAAAACAAGAAAAGAATAGGGGAAATAGAAAAAAAAAGTTGGGGGAGGGGGGAATAAAGAAATCAACTGTTTACTAGAAAACAACTAACTCTATTTTAAGTGCCACAACAGTAAATATTAAAAGGCTAAATTTTACTTAATCTTTAAGTTTTCTCTTATTCGGAGTTTTTCCGCCCCTTTTTGTTTCTTCCTTTTTTTTCTTCTTTCTTTTTTTCCTCCTTTTTTTCTTTTTTTTTTCATCATGAAAAAAAAAAAAACCCGGCGACACCCGTGCCCCCCCCCCTCCAAATAGTACAGTAAAATTAGGCCAAAAAATGGCCAAACCAAAACATCCAAAAAAAAAAAGATGAAACCTGTTGCAAATTACTTCTTACCCTTCCAGCAAGAAGAGGTAAAAAGTCCCAGCACTTTGCGCGTCGGGTTTTGGGGGGAAGGGGGGGACGAAATAATCCTCTATTTAAGTAAAAATAATTTCTATTACTTAAAAAAAATTCTCAAACCTCGCAGAAACCACTCTATAATAGTAAAATAATAAACTCTCAAAAAAAAAATAATAATTCTAGTTAACAGGGGTGCACAGGCCGGGGGGGGATGGGGGGGTTCATGGAGCAGCTTTGCGTCATTTGAATTTTTAAGGCAGTTTTTCGAAGGGGTATTTTTTTCTTTTTTGAGGGCTTTTATTCTGGATGGATACTCCGTCACACTTAAGGGGTGCGCCATCGCTTTTTTTTGGGGGGGACCCTGAATTTACATTCTAAAATCAACAATTGCAGTGAAGTTCACGAAAAAATTTCCCTGATTTAAACTTTTTCGAAGTACAAAATGCCACACAATGATATGGTGATGTCAGAATGATAATTCTAAAAGATCTAAGCGAGCTCAGTAACCAAATGACTATTTGTGACTGGCGTTATTAAACTGTTTAGAGCGCTGGAAAACTAAATTCCTGTGCAGCATAAAAAAAGTCCAAATTGACCAAAGTTTCCCGACTTCTTGATTAACAAACTTCAACTATTCTACAATCTTTTGCCATCACCGTAAGGGGGGACAAACCGAAATTGCCAACAGTGAAACTGGCATTGCTGCAATTCTGCACCCTCTAAGTCGGTGGGGGTTCTCATTTGCAAACACCGAGATACCTCTCTTTTACGCAGCTGGTTATGTGAATTATGCTAAATATGCAGACATATACTTTCAACACTATCTCAAATTTTTGAGTACATTATGCGATAAAAAAAACTTGATGACATCAGCTAAAACATCAGCTATCCAACGATCTAACGCAGTGACAAATTCATGTGGTCTAGAACCTGTAGTGATTCAACGATAGAACAAGTCTTGATGAGAGCAATGAGTAATACAACAATAGAATGCTAAATATTTACACCTTTTTTGTCTCTCAGTTTGGAAATCCCAATCCGTTTCTAAAGCCCCAGAAGATTCTTTCCTCTTAAGTTGGTTATGGTATTGCTCGCTGATGATAAGGTGAGTTGCGATGAGACCTTTAACGTTCGGGTAGTAACATCAAAGGATATTGAAGGCAAACATTTTTGTGGCATTTCTTTGTAAAGGAGGTAAACAGTTAAGTCTTTAGCTTCTGTTACGAGAGTAGTTACTATCTGTAAAGATGTGTAAGCCCAAACCATCTTTTACACTTAATGGTATGAACAGTAAAGATGGAATAACAAATTGTTAGAAACTTCTGGTACGAGTTATGCGCTGATCCTCCATCAGTATTCGATGAATCTGGTTTCAGAAGGAAAGAAATCTTGTATCGTTAAAGTGCTATTATCTGAAGCAAGGTTCATCCACCATCACAGAACGAACAGCTGGTGTCATATATGAGGCAGTGAGAAGCAAAGGGATGTAAGTGGACATTTTCAAGCTTTGAATAAAACGCGTTTAAAGATAAGATCCTAGGTAGGCTTTCATCAATTTTCTTTTCTAAATCACGCTGTACAGAAGCAACTACCAGGTCTACTAGTACCATCTCTTGCCTCAAGATAGAGGAGAGGTTCACCAACCATTTGTACTGGTTATCTTCAAATTTTTAATTTTGCCACTTGCATCCCTTTGTTTCTCACTGTCTCATATGTAATAGATAGAAGATACGTGCTTGATCATATTTTTGGTAATGATCTGTAAGCTTCAAGGAAATATGTCAGCAATTCAGTGTATAGGTAATTTGTAAGTATGGGAAAGCTAGTGTCATATTTGATGGGTGCAAAGAAAGCACCACAGAAATATAATCTGCGTCCTATTAAAACAGCCAAGCCTTCTGCTCTAGAAGACTTTCTGCGTCCCAAACCTTGTGCTTGCTCTGAGGAGCTCATTGGATGTTGTGAATGTTTGAAAAGTCTGAAAGTGGACTGAAGTGCTGAATTATGTGCACAAACTCTATTAGACATAGCTGCAACAATAACGATTTTTGCTGAGGATCTAGATTCCAAAAAACATCTTGATAACGAAAACTTTTTGTTACAAGCTTAGGAGAAATCATTTGAAAGCAAAAAACAGTTCAGCTTAATTTTTCTGGCATTTAATCAAATGTGTACCATTAGAGGGGGTGAGGGGGAAAGATAATATTTTAGTACATAATTTCGTTTTGAGAGGTGAGCTACTGTTCTTATGGGGTGGACAGTCCCGATTTAATGCATTTTTGATTTGCATGAAATAATACTTCTACTTGAAATAAAGGGGGGGGGGGTGAGGAATTATTTTATTTGGCGAAGGGGGGGGGGTGCTGTAGCTCTGAGAGGAGGTGCACCATCGATCTTGGAAGATGGACACACTCGAGTTCTAACTTTAACTTAGCATAAAATAATGTTTCCATATGAAATGTATGGAGGGGGATTCGGGGGTACTGTTTCATTTTACGGGGATAGGGGGGCTCTGTAGCATTGGTGGGTTATGTCATCCTTCTTGGGGGTCAAACACCTCTAATTTCATGCTTTTTAATTTAGTAAAACATAATATTCTCACTTTAAATTTGCTCTAAAAATTCAGGAAAAATACCCAAAACAGCAGTTTTTAGATGCCCCCCATTCCAAAACCCGACGCACAATGGGGTGGGACTTTTTACCTGTTCTTATTGGGAGGGTAATAAACAATTTGCACCAGGTTTAGCTTTTTTTTTTTTTTGGATGTTTGGGTCCGACCCCTATTTTTACTGTACTAAAAGCCCGGCCCCTAGTTTCCGACTAGACTGATATGGCTTCTCGTCGGGCCTGGGGGAGGGATACCATGTAGCATAAATTATCATTCGTATAAACATCAATAAATGAAAATTAAATTATCAATGCAAATCCGCTGTTCTAGTTATGTTTTAAGACTGGAATATTTTGTTACAGAAATTATTTTCCGTAGAATTTGTAGCATCTATAAACAAATATCTGTAAACAAGCAGTGATGTTATAAGGCTAGAATATTTTGTTACAGAACGTTTCTTACGTAGAATTTGAAGCATCAATTAACAAATAATTGATCTATAAACAAAGTTATGTAATAAGGCTAAAATATTTTACTACAGAAATTATCTTCCGTTAAAAATTATATCATCTTTCAACAAATAATGCTCATCATACTTTGAAAAACCAAACTTTAACTTATCTTTTTTGCAGCCCATATATAAATATTCCTCCGGGCTGTCGATATATTGCACGTAGTTCTGCGTTAGCCCTGGCTTTAAAGCGATAACTAACTGCGACGGAACACTTAGTTTAACATTTACCATTTACATTATTTCCTAAAGATTTAAAACAATTCCTGCGCAGAAAGATGACTATGTAAATGTATTTGTTACCATAAAAGACCAAAATTAGAGAATGTCGACCTTCACCGGAAATATTTGAGTTTTCACCTATATCTTATGTTGTGAATGTTGATAATTACTGGCTAATATCGACACTGGACTTTCAGAGTAACATATACATGCGCGTATTTGCGACTTAAACGAGTCAATTATTTTACAGCATCATTGCCCATGCTATGGCGTGCAGGTTATACAAAAATTCGCCGTTCTGTTCAATGTTACGAAACGAGATATATATATATTGAAATTCTCGAAAACAACTGATCATCTTCATTCGGTGTTATGAATGATAGTTGCAATTTTGAATCCAAGTAGTCATAAATTGGTTTCTAAAAGAGGCAGATGCAATCTTTGTATTACTAAAATAAGTATGTAAAAATGATGACAGCAAATTTTGGTTTGTATCTGCTTTATTTTCCTTGTTTTTCTTTGCTATCTAGGAACAAATTAAATAATGAAATTAAATTTTATTTTTGCTCTGGCTCGCGAGATTCATCTTATGTGTGGTGTAGCCCGCGGGTAAAAAAAAAGGTTTGGCACCACTGATTTAAAGGGCTAAAATAAGAAAAATGTTGTTTTGCGTATATAGTAAAATGCCCAACAATTTATTGTCACTGAACAAATCGTGTGAAAAAATTTCTCGAAATGCGTTTCACCTTTTGCAGCTGCGAGAAACAGTGATGAATCTGAAGATTGTTCCAAAAACCAATTGTGGAAACTTTTTGGATTTAGTTTTGACCAAAAGACCATGTCGGGATATTAGTTTTTGACAAGGGCATACTTGGATTGATTTTTCTTCTCCACTACCCAGAAATCTCATAACTTCTTTCTAGTTTCAGAGTTGAGCGATTTGTTCCATACATGTTCTATACTGCTGTAGAGAAAAATAAACAAAGAGGAGGAGGAAGTGAAAGCATCTCCAACAAGTTTTTTCTTTCGTAATTGAAGGCAGAAGAATGTGTCTGTTGCATTTTTGTTTTGTACAATAAATATCCGTGTAATTCGTTTAAAACTAATGGTTTCAATTGTGCAACACATATATAGTAAAACTTGATCAACACTATTAATTCTTACACTTAACACTTAAGTTACATTAAAATGATCAAAACTTACTATTATATAATTTGAAAATATCAGGTTAGTTTTTAAAAAACAAAAAGAATATTCATCTTTAAAAATAGAACTATCTTTTGGGGAACATATAGATGCCTTTAAATAGTTTTTCTTTTATTTTTCCTTTATTTAGTTAAGAAATTTGCGGAATAGAAAAAAGCCTTTTTAACTCATCAGATATCTTAGAAGCATTATGTGAACATTTACGTAAAAGGTTAAAATCTTTAAGTTGGAGAGTTTTTTAAAATTTTCTCGTGTATTTAATGCTATTTAAAGCATTATAATGTTATAAATACGTATCATTTTAGTATTTTTTATGAGTACTGATGTATTAGTTACTTTAGTTTTAAACGTCTGCTTACATAAGGTTTCCATTTCTATAGTTTTTTACATTACTCAATAATTAAAAAATTAATATACAGTGGACTCGTGCTACAGTACGCTTTATCTTTCGAGAAGTGGATGTTACGCAAGTTTTTGACAAGGAACGTAGAGACTATTGATCACATGCTAAAAAGATTATGTCAGTATACAGGAAAGCAGCCCCAATTAGCAGGCACTGACACGAAATTTCTTTTCCCTCTGTTTTACAGTTTCAAACTCACCTTTTGATATATTTAATGAAGTTTAAATTTAGCAAAGAATATGAGCGAGATACAGATTCGAATCACATTTCAGAGCACTTTTTTTTTCTTTACGGAGAACATTCGGAACAATTTTTAGTGCACATTCAGCAAACTGGAGCAGTTTTTCTGAACTGAAGTGTACCGAACATATTTTCAATGCGTACTGAGGTTTTTCAGTGTGCATATGAGTCGGTATAAATTATATTCCGGATTCATATAGCGAAAATATTATTCAATTTTATTCCGACTTACATGCACACTCCATATACTGCCGTGGGCGGGTAAATGACAGTATCTGCAGAAATAAATTTACAAGAAACTTGAAGAAATGCGTTTTGGATTCCATACTTACAATAGGGAAATGTTTGGTTAGCTTTTTTTTTCATTGGGATTCAAATCAGCAAGCATGTACAATACATGCAGGTAACGTACAATACATGACAAGAATGCCAAAAAATTAAAATTTCGTTGTTACTGCCCTTTACCTACCCACTGCAATATTTTCCTCAATACAGACAATACAAGACATAACAAAAATTTAGTAGACATTAGAAGAGCAACTTTTATGACTAAGCATAATAATCTACTTTCAATACGTTTTAAATTAGAAACAGTGGAAGCACTGCATGTGTAGTTAGAAAATGCAATTCCTCATTGTAAACAAATGTTTTTAAATTCTCTGAAACAAAGAACACTAGCTTAATCTGTAATCCGTACTTCTTTGCCAGTTGCGCAAAAAAACTTAGAAAGCAAGAACAAAGCACATCACTTTTGCTTGCTATAAATGAAATGCTATTTTATGGAAATCTGAGTAGGAACGGATGGAGCACTAATTAAATTTTTGAAAGCAAATGACAGAATTTGTTTCTTTTTTCGCTAGAAAAAGGTTCTTGTTCCTGAGTAAACCCTGACATTCATTAAAGAAAAGGGAGAGAATACATTTCGTTGGGAGCATATTGAAATAGTGAAGCTCGGAAATTTAAATCTTTACGGTAGACAGTATTATCATTGAAGAAAAGAATAAAAGGGAATCAGAGAATGTTATAAGTTACTCAATGAATGCTTACATATAGAATATATTTTAAAGTTTTTCTTTTATTAAAACGATTACTCTTTTGGTGTTTCTCTAATTTTGTATAATTTATTTCATACACTTATCATTTTTTTTATCGTCTGCATTTATTTAATACTCAAAACCGTATTTTTAACAGCTTTTGCTTAAACTTGGCTATTATTATTTCCTTTACATAAAACAAACACTAAAATAACATAAGTTACTCGACTTGAATGGAATATCATTGTCAGGACTGTATCACATTAGTGTCTTAAAAGTTGCGAATATAAAAAGCCACAACAATTAGGAGACACGAATCCTGGTGTTTGAATCAGAGAGAAAATGCATATAAAAGAGATTTGAGATGAAAAAAGCATTCACATGTGAATGTTTATGTTTCTTAAGTTACTTTCTCTGTCACAATATAAATTTTTAATTATTGCCAAAAACAGTTAAAAATTGTAGTCAACTTTGTGAATAAAGTTGGCAAGCTTATTTCAAGACTATAACTTAACTAAACATAGATTTGTGACTTATAGATATTTGAAACTTTTAAAGTAATACAGGTTTTCGAAGCTTTTTTTTTAAATCAAGGCAAGTCATTAGTTTAGTTTTGAAAAGACTTTTTTTTTCTCTCCATGTTTGATCAAAATTGTTTCAAACTCGAAACTGAAAACTTGCAATACGTAAAGCAAATTAGCTATAAGTATGCTATCCCCTCTCTATGCGCAATAGATTTACAATGCAACGGCAGTGAATACCGGTTTTCTTTCTGGTTGTTCGCTTTTCAGAAGGAAAGGTAACAAGTAAGTTATTAATGGAAAAGTTTCAGCTCAGATAAATTTCTTTTTTTTAAGAATAGGGAGAGTGACCCAAAGTCGGTAGGTCGCACAAAGCGGGTAGGCCTTCGTATGCCCCCCCCCCCACATGCCCCATGGTGAGTAAGCGGTGAAGCATACGTATGTCGTGTTTAAATGAACACCCCCGAGTTTTAATAAATCCCAGCGAAGCAGCAGTGAAGCGGCATGGCGCAACTAGGATTAAAATTTTTAAAAAAAATGATATATTTCTTTTAAAAAATGATATTTCGTAACTTGTGATTAGTCGAACACCAGCTTTTTTTTTCTTTTTTTTTTATTGTCAATGAAATTACGTTATTCTGACACCATCCACTTACAAACTACGATGGTCATTTCGCTTGTTTCTTTTTTAAATTTGAGGTTATAATTATTGAAATAAAAAATGTGCCTTTGAGCCAAGTGGGTCGGGCAAAACGGTTATAGGATTGAATCATATATTTATTCATAATTTCTAGACTCATATGCTGACTTAAATTTTCTATTTAAATAGGATTAGCATAACTTTTAAAAGTTATTTTTTAGGATGACAATTAATTAGTCTATTAATTTAATCAGTTATTTATTCATGTTGAATAAACAAATGTGCTGACCTTAAACTAGATAAGTACAACTGTTTTATATTTTTTTTACATAATAGCAGGTAGCTAGTCAACTATTTTAATCATTTATAACTTCATATTTGATTGGCCACAATGTACGAAACCACAATTAGTTAAGCTTACCCGCTTTGGGCTCCCTGGTAGGGCAAAGCGAGTTTTTCATACGTTTGTAAAGTTTAATAATAAATAAATATTGGGTTGGAAAAAATACAAAAATCACTTTTTATTTTGAAGTTCAAGAGGAAATAAACCGAAGTTGTTAAAAGTCCAAAAAACTACAATTTTCGAGCGTTCTTCAAAAATCTACCCACTTTGGGCCACCCTCCCTTATGTCTATAAACTTGATTCGTAATAAAAATTATCAAATAAAAAGAATAGTGTAAACCAAGCTTGTAGAAACAGTTTTTGGATTACAAAACATTTTGATATTCTATTTTGTTCGTTTAGTTGTAATATTTTCTATGTTTTTCCTAAAACAATAACTACTAGTTTTAATTTTAAAATCGAAACTATGTTTTAAAAACAACAGTTTTATGATTGCCCTGAGCAGAGTTACTTGTTACAAGTAAACAAACTTCATCATTACAGACATCTTACGTTAGTAAATTAACTCTACATCAATAACACTCGTAAATGTACTGTAACGTGGTATGCATACTGATGACGGTGTTACAGGTGTAGAATTGACTTAGCTAAAACGTATATGGAGTTTTTTTTATGAACACCATTACAATGAATATACTCAAAGTCAACAACTAGAAATTAGAAAGCAAAAAAATAACTGTGATCAAAGCATTTAGTAACGTTGAGAGTTTCATGTCAAACGCTCGGGAATAATTCAAGCAATAGATACATGTGTGCTGAAATTTTATAGCTATAATTAAGTACTAGAGCTACCTTTAACTCAATGAATGCTTATATATAGAATACATTTTAAAGTTTTTCTTTTATTAAAACCATTACTCTTATAGTGTTTCTCTAATTTTGTATATTTTTTTTCATACACTTATCTTTTTGTTTTATCGTCTGCACTTATTAAATACTCAAAAGCGTACTTTGAACAGCTTCTGCTTAAACTTGGCTATTATTATTTCCTTTACATAAAACAAACAATATAATAATATAAGTTACTCTACTTGTATAGAATATCTTTGTCGAGACTGTATCACATTAGTGTCTTAAAAGTTGCGACTATAAAAAGCCACAAAAAGTAGGAGACACGAAGTTTGGTGTTTGAATCAGTACAGTATTTAGTTGGGTTTGAATAGGTGCAAAATGTTCTGCATTTAGTTAAACAAGCTATCCTAACGTCGGTTTGAGCATGTAAAGCTGCTGCTTTAGGGAAATACAACTATTCTTCGCTCTGCAGTCAAAATCATGATTACTTTACTCGCAGTCAAAGCATTCTGGTCGATTCTTACACACCTCGGGTTAACTTGGATATCGTTTAATTTCGTTTCATGTGGTGAATTCGATATAAATTAGAAGACATTTCGTCGACAGGAATGGTCAAAAACGACGGGGAGAGAAGTTTGACCGGTACAAAAATCAATCTGATTGTTTTGTTTGAGAAATATCGAAATTAGATAGGTGAGGCCGAGTCGTTCCTTTTTTTTTATTAATCTCTTGCATTATTGGGTATAAAACAATTTCAAGGAACTTAATCATATGTAGTCGAATTTAGTAATGGATATCTATAAGCAACGAGATAGGTAAATGACGTGCCTTTTTCGTATAGGCAACCAAAAAATAGTAGGTGCGATCATAAGATATATAATTGATCTATGCGTAAAACTTTATGCGTTAACTTAAGGCCTACTTTTTCTATGAGCAAACTTTGGAACCAACCACCTCGTTTTTAATCCCTCATTGCAACAAACAACGGCAACTTATTTGTAATCACGTGCTATTGCCAATCTCAAAAATGAATCGTTTTAAATTAAAACGTTTCTTGCTAGAACTTTCCATAAATAATATTTTAAGCTAGTAATAGAACCATGAAATGTAACAGGAAGTACAATGTCAGATTTTTTTTTCAACTTTACACTAGACGGTTCTAAGGACGGAGTGAGTTTACTTTGGATGATGCAGTGCTCGCCAGCACGTGTAGCAAGTAAGGCGAATCAAATATTTTTAACTTGATATTTCCAAGTAAAGACAAGAAAGTAGTTAGGTATGAGGCAAGCATACACCTGTTTCAATAAAAGAAAAGAAAATCTAGGAGAAACTGTGAATAGAATTTTGTTCAGTGTACTTATATGCAAAAGAAAGAGAAAAGTAAAGTACCGCATATGTAATTCGAGTATTAAATTAACTAATTTATAAGTGGTCCCCTTAGCTTTTTTAGGTGGAAGATTGGAAAAGATTTTTCGTGTATAAGTAAAATTGCATTTATCTGATTAGATCGTTTTTCGAAATTCTGATGAACCATCACTAATAAGCATCGAACTAGCTGATTAAGAAGCACTAAGATCACTTGAGTGATTTTTATGAATATTCTAATTCTCAACAGATGTTTTAGATTTTAAAAAGTTTCAGAGATAAATTATAATACTGAAAAAATGGCAGATACGTACTAGTTTATTTTAAATATCTTGAACATTTATGATTAGGTAGGTGCTTTTTGTTTTTTTACTAACCATGTATGAATTTGCACGACTCTTTCTCAACCTCAAAACTTTATTAGAAATTCTTCACCTTCTATACAAGTATTAACGGCGCTAATTTATTTCATATCTCAGACAAAATTTTATTTCATCTACAAAATGTACAAAAATTGCATGCTCTCGAAAAAATACAACTTTTATGAAATAATTCCTTTTTTTTTATTCCGTGAATATGACTCGCCATTTTCTCATAAAATCCGTCGCCTTCATAGAATCCAATTTCCAGCGAATCAAAAATACAGTACTAAGCAAAATGAGTGGGAACTTCTTGAGAAAATCTATGAGAGCACTTCAATCCTTCCAACACGCTTTCTCGGAAGCTATATAAAACACATATTGGACAAATCACTTAAACCATAAAAAAAAAAAGAAAAGAGACTTCGCATTCAAAGAAACCCAATAAAAATATCAAAAACCTGATATATTGAGCTCTCCTAAAAAGCAAATATGAAACTTTCGTCAATTGGTTTTCGGCAATATAGTGGCAATTTCCTACGATGCGAGAGGACAGATTTCGCCCACATTTCTGCGCCATAATTCTTTCAAAATTACATCTTTCAGCGCCAAATTGGAGCAAATAAGTTTTCTCTTTTCACCTCTGAGTAAATTTATGTCTCGAAGGGATTGTTTTGTGGGTTATCTATGGGTATTTTCATTTCGTATTTATTTAGTTGTCAGCCCTCTTTTGTGTCATTGCTAAATAAAATGTACTTTACTTGAAGACAAAATAAACTTAATAGGGTATGTCTCGAACCATACGATGCGATACAAAAACAAGTTCGAAGAAATAATAGCAAAAGAAAATGTTCAATTCGAAAGAAAGTTCCATAAAAACAATCTTAAACAGTGTATTTGTTGGGTGAAAAAAAATCAAACGATAATTTTGTCACCAGAGGTGAGATTTTTTCCTCAATAATTTTCTTTAAATGAATTTCATTAGGTGTGGCGCACTATCAAGAAATGTAAATGAGATCAGCCGCTATAACACGATATCGCCTGACAGTCCTCAAATAATTAGTTAAATTAATATTATACAAACAAACAAAATAACATAAAATAAATTTAAAAAATATATAAAATATCAAAAGTTTTAGTCTATTGAAAATATTTATTGAGGAAATTAGTTTCAACCACTTTTTTTAGAGTATATTAACCTTTTAAGCGCAGTTGTTCACAAATAGGAACATCAACATTAAAAAAATCGTAAAAAAATAAAGTTTTGCTTCTGAGGACTTAATTTGTTTTCTATTTATTGCCAAAATAGACCTGAATTTTCGAAAGAAAAACTAGTTCTAATTTGCAATTACTGCTTTCTACAAAAATTCGCAAAAATTGTGTTTTTTACCGATTTTCACAGAGACAGACTAAAAAATTTAAAATAATTTCAAAAAAAAATGCTCAACTGTTTTGACATTCTAGATTAACAACTAACAGGGATTTTTTTGTCGACCAAACATAGCCGATAATAATTTCCAACTAAAATGTAGATCCTATAAGCAAACAAACCTCATTTTTCCCGATCGGGAACATTGGCGTAATCCGCTATACAAAACTGCGCAACTTACGCCGCTAGTGAATTCTGTTATGTGATTAGTACAAGCTTCAGAATTAAAAACAACCTCTATTGATGCGTCTAAAAGCAGGTGGGTAACGTTTCGACCTTTCACTATCCCCCCTTTCCGCCCTCTCTCCTCCCCTTCGTCTCCAGTTTTTGGGTGGGAGTGATATCGAAAAATCGTTTTGTATGTAGAAATGAAGATGTTTACAGCTTTTCTCTAGTACCCGACTGAGGCTTCCAACTGTTAGCAACAAATTCCCCTCCCTGGTCACATGAAACTTTCCAGAGATTCGGCCCACAATAACTTATTTTATTTTTTGGCCTACTTTGTCACTAAAAGTCAGATAAAGCAAAGAAAAAAAACGCGCGAAAGAAGACAAATGCATCAGTAAAATATCGCTGAAAACCAAGAAAAAGTCGAAAATTAATTTAAGATCTGAATAAATTTTGGAAAAATAAAATGTGAAAATAGGGTATTGAGATGGGAAAAAAGGAGTCTGTCGGTCTGTCCCCCTTAAGCACCTTTTGAGTAAATAGTCTAATTCAAACATTTGTTTTTTGTTCGAATGATCTCGGCAACACACCTTATTCCCATATTTCATTTTTTGATTTGAAAAATTTTTTGTTCAATTTTGAACAGTTCAAAAAAACTTAACATTAGCGCCCATGCAAAAATTCAACGCAACTATAAATCTCTAACTTAGAGGCAAAATTGCATCAAATTTTGTAGAAAAAAGCTTTTGAAGAAGAACATGTATAGAAAACAACTTTTGATTTGAACAATCTTCGTTCAACTATGAACAATTCAAATCTTTTAACAATAGCACTTATGAGAAAAATAAAAGTCAATCTTGATCCCAACTAAAAGGCAAACTTACTTCAAACACATTTTGTTGGAACTAGCTCTTGTTGACTAACTCCAGACTCCGACTCTTTCTCCTAGAATTTTAGAGCAGTCGACTCCAACTCCTGTACTTGAAAATTAGTGAAACTCCGACTCTGACTCCGTAGCTTTAGAAAAACTTTAGATGTTGAGAAAAAAAACACTGACTCCGACTCTTGGATTTCATGTAATTGGTTTTACATTTTGAATAAATTTGCTTATAAATACGTATTGATTTTTTTTTTTTTTTTTTCAAATTTTATATGTTCTGAATGTTTATCGTTTAAAACTGAAATGAATACACGCAAATAGTACACTGTATATCAAACGTTTCCGCATAAATACAAAACTGAAGCCATAGCAAACGTAAAGCATAATCGATTAAAAGCCTTAGTAAAAAACTATTTTAACATGTCACTGTTCCTAACGAAACATGCCAAAATTTTAGATTTTTGTTTCGAAAATGTCTTCTTGCATTGTGTAAAGAGATGCCTAAGAGTCCTATTTTTTTTGAAGCAATTCAATATTTTACACTTGAAATATAGAGCGGCGTTTGACTGGTTAACCAAGACGAAACGCATGAGAAATTTTTAGGTGTAAATCTAATTGATAATAATAATTAAAAAAAAATTGGTAAACAATTTAAAACATTTTCTTTTTTTCCACATTTAAAATTTAAATCCTGTTTTAAAAAAGTTATAGTTTGTATTAGGAATTATTGCTCTTCCAGTTCGATTTTATGTTCATGAAACAATTTCAAACTATAATTAGAAGGTAACGAAAAAAAATGCGGATGGAGTTAAAGCTTATTTAAAGGAAATTAAAAGCTGTTGGTCATGTTTGAGAATATAGTAAAAATCTGAAATGTAACTACACGATAAAAAATCGACAAAATACAGAAAAATTGAAGAATTAAAGATTACACGTAGAACTTGAAATATACTCATTTTTTCAAGAATATAGATATTTTATAACATTCAAAAGTATGCAATGTGGGGCTCTTTTTTCCACTATTCAGCTTGATACCTAGAAGGAATAAAATGAATTTTTATATGCAATGCTACAGTGAAAGTTCGAAATCGGATATGTGTCGACATTCACCGTCAAATATCAACATTCAACTATCAAAGTCATCGACGAAAGACCGACTATTTCCGGTGAATCACCGCTAAAAACTCTGCATTTTCCATCAGATTCGGTCTTTACGGCATCTTATATAATGCGGCATTCAGCTGCAAACCTAAAACCTTCTGTATATAAAAACTACGTATTTTTATCGCATAGTTCTCCTAAATCAAAATTTTACGCACCAATTTTATCCTGAAACATATTAAACAACCGACCCTCTATGCGTAATGGTTCAGTACGTAACTGGATGAAACTTTAAAACTGAATTTAGTCTCAAAAATAATTTTTGAGTAAATTTCCAATGAACGATTTTTTTTCAACTATAATAACTTCATATTTAAAAAAAAGTTTGCATATAGCAGCAATAAATGTCGGTTAATTGTTACGGTTTATTTCTTACAGTGCATATTATTCCAAAGCAAGGAAACGGGAGAAAACGAGCGAAAGAATATAACTTCATTTATTGTTTCACTAAAGAATTTATGAGCCGCCGTACGACTCGGTTGATGGTATAAACGCCTATACAAAGCAATAAAGGAAAGAATTTTACTAGTTAAAGAAAAGTGGACTTTCCTGGTGTTAGTTTCTTAGATTGAGTTTTTATGTAACAAACACCACGGAACGATAAATTTTTATGAGATAATACTGACTTCATCCATTGGAAGATTTGTTTTCTAGCTCGTGTAATCATTCTGCCGTTTTACCTTTGCAAAGGATCGTGACAAACATGGTTAGATAAAATTATAAAGCTTGATGTGGACACCAAACTGCTTCCTTGTACGCCAATTAAATAATTTGATGGTGTTTAAACTCAAAAGAGTTACGCAATCTCATTTTTGGCATTAAATTTGTCTCCAAATCTCTTACTGAGCATCCAACTGAACCTATAAAACGATGGTTAACCAATTAGATTCTATACAAACCATACAAACAAATTTTATCCCTTGAAAGCATTGGGTGTTATGTGTGATAAATTCGTATATTTACACAAAAATAAGCACATAAGCACTCTTACATACATTACCATATGCCTGCTGGTATATACCCTATACCAGCAAGGGGAGGTACTTACAAAATTATTAAATGGGACATACATCACCGTTTTTTGTATGGGGTATGAAATCCCCCCCCCTCCGCATTTCCCACAAAAAAATGTAGAGTGTCCAGAAAATTTGTAGATTTATGTACTTTGAAGGTGTCTACCCTTAAATGGGGCATACATCATCGTTTTTTGTATGGGGTATGAAGTCCCCCCTCCCCGCTTTTGCCACAGAAAAATGTAGAGAGTGTCCAGAAATTTGTAGATTTATGTACTTTGAAGGTGTCTACCCTTCTTGCCTGGTCTACCTTAAAAATAAAAATTGTGTCAAGTGACGCAAAAGTATATTCAACAATCAGGCTTAAATAAATAAATATAAAAAAAGATCATGCAAAATTTCCCTTCCGAACAATGACGACAGATATTTAAATACTTTTAAAAAATTCATTCGAGAAAGATGGATTCAAAAGGCGTAACCATGGAAACACAAAAAGAAATAAGTTTTAAGAAATTAAAATGTGAAAGAAAATGGATAACAATTTGAACGGACATGAGATTTTTTGAACTTGATTTAAAAAGGCTTGTAACTTTTTTCCTTTGGAAACAGAAGCTCAGTTTTTCGACCATAGGTCACGATAGGTCTGGAGTACAAAATGTCGCTTTTTCTAATGGTGTCAAAAATAAATTTGTGAGACAGTTATTTCACTTTTTGTTGATATATTTAATGAAGAAAGTAGTGCCCAAATTTTAACAAAGTCTAAAAAAAATCCAGCTAAAAACGCAAATAACTCCCGCCGTATATAAGTTAGAGCATTGAGACAAATTGCGTAGAACACGGAAAACTCTATCCTTCCCAACGGAATGTAATATCAATATGTGCAAGTAATTTTTAACAGCCATATTCGGGAATTTTATGTGAAAATTGGGCCTAATATGGAATAAAAAAAGAACTACTTGTCGATTTTTTTTTCGAACTGATCGGCAAACCTTTCCGGTGCTAAAAGAAAGATACTGTGAAACTTTCAGCGAAATCGGCCGGGGTAGTTCTCGAGTTTTGCTTGTTCAAAAAAAACAACAGACACTTTTTGGAGAATTTATTTTATACTATGTATAGAAGAGATTGCACAAAATTGCCAGTGAGCTTATAGAAGAAAAGACATCCAACAAAAGACAAACGTTTTGGCTTTTGCCGGATGAAGATTGAATATGAAGTTAAACATTATTGTTTTTTATTTTACTTATTTTACGCTTATTATTTTTAAGTTCCGACACTAAAATATAATTCAGTAAATAAACCTTTACTGCTAAGATAAGGTGGTATGCACCCCAGCCGAATTACAACTATGAATACAAACATTTTGGATTGTCTTCATTTATGACTATACAATAAATGGGCATGCCCCTTAACAGTACTGTTTGAGTTGTATTTATGTAAATAAACAATTAAAAAATCATTGGACATTTTATTACTTTGAATTGATGCACAATACATGAGCAAGGACTACAGTTCTGGTTTACATGCACGCTACTTTACCACTTACATTATAAAAAAAATCATCTAAGCAGCAAACAGTTAACAAAATAAAAAAAGTACAATGCAAAACTTACCATTTCCACAAAAGAAACTCAACTTACATTCTTAGCTATAAATTTATTTCTTACTTATTACACAAAAGAAGCTAGCTTGTTTAGTTTTGCATCAACATGTAGCGTGTGTGTGTGTTTTGAACAATAGAAACATTTTCCTCGCCTCAAATGAAACGTCAAGTTTACAATTGTCCATTTTTAAATTAAACATCAGTTTATACACATTGAGCACTACGGTAATATTTAAAGCAATGCCTGATTTAAAATGAAGAACGTTTAAATCATATTTCAGTTTTATTTTATGATTAAAATATTTTATTCCACAAATACTTAAGCAATGTCCTTTTTTACTGTCTTTTTGTTCATCTTTTTCTTTTCGAAATACTTAACAGAAGAATGAGGTGTAAGATAACAAGAGAAATACTTAGCTGAGAGCGATGAAAGCTTCGATCTCCTTTTTAGAATATCATAAATCTTTCACGATCCAAGATACATTTCAGGTTTGAGAAACTCAAAGCGAAATATTTCTTTTGTAAATAGATATCACTTTTTCAATGTGTCTCTGGAGGTCAAATACAAATACAGCTGACACTTACAGTATAAAAGACGACTTTTCCAACATTTATTTATCTTATCCCCTTCTTCATTTTTCATGTTTTTCTTCCTCTCTTTTTTTTTTCGAGAATTGTTATATGATTTAAATTTATAAATATTTCGGATTTATGGAAAGAATTTATGAAGTATGTGTGTTACTCTTGGTAAAAGTAAAAATTGCACCTTTAACGACTATGGAGAACTTGAAAGGGAAAAAAAAATATTTGGTTAAAAAGTATCATGAAATAGACCACACAATTACCGTAAGTTTAAATCAAAATTTTCAATGTGTTGGCATGTTATACACCTTAAAAATATTAAAAATAATTAAAGAAATAACAGTAAGTATAATACTGAGAGAAAAACGTTTAATAAAGCAAAATGTGTGTTACGAAAAATAAAATGTAAATATCTAACAACTTACTATTTAATAAAAATAGCAAATATTGCAAACATAATCGTATCAAAAATTAACGAAAACAAATATAAAAATGAATGGAACTGATATTACGTACAGTTGGCTCTCTGTTTAACGATTTTCAAGGGACCACAAAAAATCGTCCTCAAGTAGAAAGCGTCCTTAAATAAAATGCTTTTGAAACTGTAGTGGACCATTTGGGACCGTGAAAATCCGTCGTTAAATAGAGAAAGTCGTTAAATAGAGCGTCGTTAAACAGAGAGGCAACTGTAGTATATACATACAGGGGTGTGGATGTGGGGCAAGTGAAATAGTTACAATAACTTGGTGGAAAAAAAGTGGATAACCAAAAGTGGAAGTTTGTTTTGAAAACAACTTTATATAAGGAAAGAAAAATTAATTTTATTATAAACCGTACGTTGAAACATTATATATAATTTTTAGCAGTAAGTTTGTACCTGCAAAAAAAATGTGGAAATTTTCTTTTCCATGGTGCAAAGTGCAAAATAAAAATTTTTCAATTCAATGTTTTCTATTCGATTATTAAAACTGTTTTTGATCATATAATTGATTAAATAAAAGAATGAATGAATAAATGAAAGATGATGAAGGAAAATATAAGTAAATAAAGTATTATGTAAGAAAAAATGAGCGTATAAAATAGCGAATGAGTAAGAAAACAAGTGAGTGAATGAATCAATAAGTAAATTATTAAATCAAAAAATGTAATGAAATCTCTACATAGTATAAAATGAAGTCTCCAAAAGGCATCTGATATCTGCTTAAAGGCACAAAACTCGAGAACTAAACGGCCGATTTCGTTGAAATTTTCACAGCATCTTTCTTTTAGCACCGATAGTCTGCACACCAGTTCGAAAAAAAATTAATGAGTAGTTCTTTTTTTTATTCCAATTTAGGTCCAATTTTTACATAAATTCCCGAATATGGGGATGAAAAATTACTTGCACATATTAATATCACATATAGTTGGAAAGGGTAGAATTTTCCGCGTTTTACGCAATTTGTTTCAATGCTCTAACTTAAGCACTGCGGGAGTTATTTGTGTTTTCATCTCGAATTTTTTTAGGTTTAACTGAAATTTAGGCACTACTCTCTTCATTAAATACATCAATAAAAAGTGAATTATCCCGCAGTTTTCTTTTTGAAACCGACATTTTTTACTAAAAATCTTTCTCGACCTATGATCGAAAACCTACTCTTCTATCTCCAAGGAAAACGAGCTGATGTGTGACCCACATGACTTCCTTTTACTCCAATTCAATGTCATTTTCTCATTATTGGTAATTTTAATGTGATTCAATAGTACTCTCTAAATATCACCAACAGTGGCCAAATTAAATCCAGATTTAAAAAAAAAAAAATATCGCCAAATTTGTCGCCAATTTAACGACAAAACTTGGCGACCAAAATACTGGCGATATATCCCCAAGTGTCCGCCAAATTGTAACACCACTTAAGTTTACATCGAAATTAACAATGATTTCCCCTCAAAAAGAAGCAAAAGACACCCTTAAAACACTCGAAATCAACCAAAAGGGGAGGTACACAACTAGACCCCACTAGAAGTCTTCGTACCAAATTTCAACTTTCAAAGACATAACATTCTTGTGTTATGCGACATACATCCGCATATACGCACATACGCACATCCGCTTATATGCACATACATACGTACATACAGACGTCACGAGAAAACTCGTTGTAACTAACTCGGGAGTCGTCAAAATGGATATTTCGCGTGTTCGTAAGTTCTTAGGCACTTACCCACGTGTGTTCGAGTCGAAAAAAAACTCAACATTCATCCGGGGGTGAGCAAAATGGAAATTAAGGTCTATTTTTGAGTGAATTTATTTTTCAAAAACAATATTTCCTTTTTTGTAAAAGGAAGTAAAAAAGTTACAAGCCTTTTTAAATCAAGTTCAAAAAATCTCATGTTCATTCAAATTGTTAACCATTTTCTTTCGCATTTTAATTCTTTAAACTTATTTTATTTTGTGTTTTCATAGTTACGCTTTTTAAATCCATCTACCTGGATTTAATTTTTCAAAAGTATTTTAATATCGGTCGTCATATTTTGGAAGGGAAATTTTGGTTTTATTTATTTATTTATTTAAGCCAAATTGTTGAATATACGTCACTTGACCCAATTTTCTTTTTCAGGGTGAATCGGGCAAAGCCGGGCAACGCAGCTTGTTAACTAATAAATGAAAACTTAAGTGATTTAATAAATGGTGGAATTAGCAAATGAAATGAAAAATTTCACTTTGTCCCTTCCACTTTGCCCCGCATGCACTTGACTTATTGCAAAAAATATTTTAATTGCAAAAAAGCTTAATATCTTAAATAAAAAAATATGCTCTGATTATTAGTAGGTCTCAATCAATATTTAAAATCTTAATATCAAAAATTTTACCATAGTATAATAACCAAACTAATTTTTGACTTTCTTCAAAGTATTACAATGTGAGTATCCATTTTTGAAAATAGCTTGTATTATCATATGCTTTGATCTTCAGATGAAACTTTATCCTGACTAAAATAGTCTACATGTGCTACTACATAGTTAAAATATTTGGAGATAAACATTGGCGTAAAAACATAGTAAATATTTCACTGGTTTACTTTTCCCCACATTCCCCTATATGTGCTTAGTAAAATGAATGGTATTTAGTAAGAAATTAAAGAGATCAAATGCGGCAGTGAGAAGCAAAGGGATGTAAGGGGCAAAATTTAAAATTTTGAGATAACCAGTACAAATGATAGATGAACCTCTCCTCTGTCTTGGGGCGAGAGATAGTACTAGTAGCTCTGGTAGGTACTTTTATACAACATAATTTGGAAAAACTTTTCAATGAAAGTCTATCTAGGACATTATCTTTAAACGCGTTTCACTCAAAACGTGAAAATGTCCACTTACATCCCTTTGCTTTTCACTGCCGCAAAAGTGAATCGGAACTCGGAAATCGGCCGTTTGGTGCTAAAAGAGCAAGCCTCTTCATCAGTGCATTACTCGTAATAAAGAGGTTTTTTCTCAAATGAAGCAAGTTAGCACCGGGGTCCCTCTATAACTCTCCCTAGGATCCAAAGCACATCCGTGCTGTAAATTTGTACAAAGAACATACCCAAAAACACACATATACAAACAATAATCCACACTGCTTTACCCATATTGATTTTTCATGCAATATCTGAAAGGGAATTTGGAGCTCTCTGCTAAACTGTCTTTACTACGTGAAGCAATTTTAAAATTGTGACTGTTTTTATTTTAACTGCTAATTATTACTATGCTGATATGTCTAGGGTTCTAATGATCTCTTTTATAGTTTGGGAAGTTCGATATACATATCTAAAGATCAAAATTATACTTCGTTTTACTAACACAGCAACAAATTTTAGAGATAATTCATCGAGCCTAATACCTTAGTTAAACTCGCCAATCATGCAAATGAAGGTACTCGAGCCTAAGTTCTACTTTTCTCTTTGATAATTACGTTTAATGACGTCATCAATTACGAGAAATTCTTGCATTACTTTGGACTTTTACAAACATTGCTAATTTCAGGTATCATTATTACGAAGGCACTGAAATAGCTGATAATTGGTCCAGCGTGAAATTTGTTCTAGAACCCAATTTCAGCGGTATTTTATAATGACAAGAGTAATAGTTGTGCATTTTCCTCTTAGGCATTAAAAATTATCAAGTGGGAATAGCAGTAATTTTTAAACTTTAAAGAAAAATAAAAAGGTGTATTTTTTACTGCAAAAATTTAACATCAAAAATGAAGAGCAATTTTGAAACTATTGCAATATTTTCAAATTACAACTCTTTCTAAATATAACCATTCTTTACAAAACGTAAAAAAAAAACAATTTTGTTTCAAGAACCAAATCCATCCCCCCCCCCCCAAAAAAAAAAAAGAACCGAGGGACGACTTTTTACATATTTCGTTTGTTTTACTTAAAAATGCATCAGCAAAAAAGAAAGTTTCTGGTGTCTACTGCAATCCTAATTACTCCATCGATGATGACAAAATAAACTTCATTTTAATATTTAAAAACGTACGAATGCTATTGCGATACTTAAATGCACATCAATAAACATATTTGCAAATGCGCTTTTAATAAAATTTATGTTTAACATTCCATGTCAAATCATCTAGCCTCGAAAATTAACCAGTTTCAAGAAGTTATCCATAAAATAGGAAACATAACATTTTTAGATATTTTGATTTACATTTTAGTTCCTCCGTTTTAGTGTAGGGCCCAAAAATGTAATGCTCAAATCTGTACCGTAAACGAGGGCTACTTGGACATGAAGTTCACTTTTTTTTGCGAGTTTTACAGATTTTTTGGTTAAACCCACAATGTGCGCTTATAAACTTGTTTTTACAACTTTTCAGACATTCTGCTATTACCTTTAGCCTTTTTAAACAACAATTTTAACTCGTTTTATAGTTTTTCTATTTTTAAAAATTGGTTTTATGTAGCCTGTGCTGGGGCTACTTGGTCCAACTCAGCAAATACATTAGGAAAAGCTGTAAAACAGGTGGTGGTATCAAGAAGGACCAATGATTTTGAAACTCAAAACGTACACTCTACTGAACAAACTATTTACATAAATTGCAAATCATTTATATAAATTAATAAAAAATCAACGTAATACAAAAAACATATTTTTAGGAAAACATATTTCTCAAAGTGAAATATAATCTAACTACCCGTAAAACCAATTGAAATGCTCATTATTAAAATATTAGAAAAAATGAAAACTCCTCTCTTTAATGGCTTGGGTGGATTTATTTTCTCTGACATTATTTAATAATTGCTCTTCCTTGCTACTAAATAGGGGAAAACCGCCTATATTGGACCCCCTAAGAACAAGAGGCCCGTCGCTCTAAATGTGAGGCAAAACAAAATTAAAAAATAGGGCATCTGAAGCCAAATTTAATTTGAGACCGCTATAGGTACTTAAAATTTCTGTAAATATGACGATAAATTTTTAAAAAATTATTTTTGACAAAGTTTTAAAAGTCCAATTTAGGAATATATGCGGCTATATTGAACCATGCGCTTCCTAAATTGGACCGTAAGTGTAAATTATGTAATAACTTGCATTTGAACTGAACAATCTTTTTACAGGATTTGCAATAGAATTCAATTTGCTTTGGGCTAGCTTGGCGCAGTGTTGTTGAACCCACTGATGGCATTTCACACACTAAATTATGCTTTGCACTTCCTCTCTATGGCTAATATTGCAAGTCCAGTTGTTTTGTGCGGTTTTTTGCTCTTTCTTTTGCGGCAATTTTTAGTTCTATGTCCTTTTTCTGTTACGATGACGTTAGAACGTCTGCTGAAGTAGGTTTCCTTCTTCTGCCTTCCATTTTTATGCAAAGGTAATTTGTGTGCCACTTTAACAAAATCATCAATAGAGTCGACGACCATAACTTGATGAGATCTAACCACTGATTCCTCGGAACATGTGTTAATTTCATCCGTATATTATTCTTCTGCATCTTGAACAGCTGACACCGAACATGTAGCAGGACTTCTTTGGTAGTCTCATCTGGACTACAAACTTCTGACTCTGTTGCTGCAAAGTAGCTGTCATTAAACACAATTATACTAACAGGTCAAACTCCTGTTCTAGAGAATCCATTCACAAAATATTGGCCCCCGCTTGCAGTTTGTTCATAAGAGTCACCTAACAGTTATCTTATTTTATATTAGGTAATGGACTTCTTCGGATGTTCTCTCATCCACGATCACAGAATCGATTGAAATATGTGGACGGAGGTTTGAAAAAAGGCCACGTCAAAAGGCTGTAAACGATGCTTAGTGTGTGCTAGAAGAGGAAACATTGTTACACCGTTATAGTTAGCCAAGTTTATAGCAGAGCCCCGTGTCATTATTCCTACAAACATGTTTCTTTTCATTATTTTTCCCACCTAAGAACCACATTTCCCCTTTTAAACATCTTCTAAAACCACGAATGATAGAAATTAACGTAGCTCGTAATTAATAAAGAAATCAGCTTAAAAAAAAGAGGTTAACGAGCACAAATTTCAGTCAAATTAAAAAATAATAATAATAAGGAATTTTATCTAAAAAAACTGCAATTGAAGTTTCTCTGGCTAAAAGGAAAAGAATAAAACAAAATCTCTTTTTTGAGGTTGAAGCTTCTAAGCAACTTACTTAACAAAAAACAGTATGAATGCTTTAATGTATATGCCTTAATTTATATTTTAAGTAACTCTATATGCACATTTAAATGTCACCTATAAATTATTTACTATAAAAAATTAAAAAATTTGTTTGAATTTCATGTTTTTTAACTGGGCTACCTGTCCTTGTAATTAATAAAAAACCAGTCAAACAAGTAACGTGAACAAGCACAAGTTTCAGTCAAATTGAAAAACTATTGAACAAAACTGAAATTGAAGCTTTTTGGATAAACACCTAGTTTTATGGATGGCAGCTTCTGGAAAGTGTGCTCGAAAAAAAAAATTGACAACATGAATTTCTTAAATGAGTGTTAAAATATGCTCACAATAATCCTAATTACGTTATTAAGTTACACTAATCACTTATTTTATAACGTGATAAGTAAAAAGGCTCGCTTAGTTACATACTCTTAAATTAGACCACCGGTCCGACATAGGAAAATGTTTTCGGTCCAATAAAGGAAAAGACGCCATTTTTTATTCTTTTACTTATACTTTATCCACAATTTTCCCAATCGTGCATGTAATTACATTGCTGTAATCCCCATTAAATACTGTTTAAAACACTATTAAAGCAATTTTATCAGTTCACAAATTCTAATATTATTCTACTAAATACAAGTTCTGAAAATAAGATCGAACACGTTTTCAACACAAATCGCATCATAACTCAAGCAATGCAGATCGGAATGTGATGAAACTTCACCCTCAAAGGTTTCAAACACAAATCTTTGTATTTTCACCGGTAGAGTGTAGCACAGAACTCTACGCTAAAATTTTAAGCTCCCGGTCCAATTTGAGCAGTGGTCCAATATAGACGGTCTTTCCCTACTACAGGATGCCCATGATTGTTTTATGAACGAGCTTTTAATTTCCTTTTTTAAGTTGATGAACTTAAGTCAAAATGGGCTGATGCCACTCTCTAAGACCTTTCTCGAATTTAATTGAATCTGGATACAGTTGTAATTTTTCCTCTTAATAATTTTCAATTTCAAATGGTTCTCTTTCGGACCCTTTTTTATCCCCAGATCAGCAAGTAAACCGGGTGTAAATAGTAACTAACCTCTTTATTCTAAAAGATTACAAATCTTACTTAACATAATTTAGTGGTGAAATGTGGTCCGGGGTGTGAACGCTGAGTTCAAGTAGCCTCATTTCAAGGCAACCAGTGCACTTCTACTAACTTATATTAGTTACTTCGTTAATTATCCAGCTATAAAGTTACAGCACTGTTATTTTATTAAGAAATAGAATGCAAAAATAAAACTATCTTTACTTTGATGATATCTAATATTTCCATGAACTTACATGTGGAAGTTTGCAGACTAAAAACAACGGTTTCTTCAGCTTGCAATCATAACCACAATCAAAACGTCCTAGCTAAAGTTGACCTAATTTGGTACGTAGGATTTCTAGACTGGGGTCTATAAGTTGTGACACCTCCCCCTTTAAACGTTGCATGTCGTAGTATGTTATGCTAATAGGGGTACGTAGATTTGTCCCTTTTGGGAGGTATAAATCATTGTTAAATTCGATGTAAACTGAAGTGGTGTTATAATTTGGCGGACGCTTGAAGATATGTCGCCAGTCTTTTGGTCGCCAAGTTTTGTCGCCAACATGGCAAAAAAATTTGCGATTTTTTTTTTTTTTTGAGCAATCACGCTTGCTAATTTTTTTCATTTGACTATTTTTGGGGTCCTGTCATTTTATTTTCCCACCGCCACCCTCCGCACCATCACCGTCGACCTGCTCCTCACGATGCTGCTCCTATAGCGAAAGCCGTCTCCTGGTTGCATCCATGTCCTACACGCACGCGCACACATACACAACTACACACACACGTGCACACATACACACACATACATATCCACACACATACACATACACACACGGATACATATAGACACCTACACATACACGCACACAAAAACATAAACATACACACAACTACCCACACATTCATGCTTCCACACAGGCACAAACACATATGCCTACACACACATACGCATACCACCCACACACACATACACATACCCCTACACACAAACACACATACCCCCCACACACAAACACACACGCCTACATACACACACTCGTGATTACGAAAAACATAATTTGAATTCAAGATGTCAAAATTCAAATTAATTTTTTTCTTTTTTAATCTGTTTCAATTTTGCCACTGCTGGTGATATTTAGAGAGCAAACTATTGAATCACATTAAAATTGCCAGTAATGGGGAAATGACATTAAATTGGAGTAAAAGGAAGTCATGTGATGCACACATCAGCTCGTTTCTTATGGATTCGAGTAGTCCCTGGGGGCTCAAGTTTACGGTACCAGAGCCAGACTATAACCAAAAATGGTAATTTTCTAGCTATTACTGCTTTATGCAGAATATTCCGCATAAAGTATTCACAACGTATTTTTTAAAAAATTGTCTTTTATAATTATTTACCAGGATAAAAGAGTCATCCTTTTATTAACCAAACGAAATGTTTCGCTCGCCTGTAAAGTAGTAATAATGTGGCTTACGTTTGTCTTTGAGGTACAAAAATAAAATCACTCTCATTTCGTCAAATACGACGTGAAGTTCTGATACTTTTCTGAGAGAGTGAAGCCACTTAAAATCACTCGCTGCAAATTGGTACAACCAAAGGTAAATTCATATAAATTTGTATAATTCTTTTATGAGTGTTTGAGATGGAGATCATATTAAAATCTTTTGAAAAAGTAGCAAATTTTTCCATACAATTAACAATCTGGCCTTCCTTCCTTTTTTTTTTCGCTATTGGCCTGGATAAAGAATGTAAAATGAGGCAGTGAGAATCAAAAGGATATAAGCGCCAAGATGAAAAATTTGGAGGTAGCCAGTACAAATGGTAGGTGAACTTCTCCTCTGTCTTGGGTCAGGCTATGTTCTGGGCATGGGGGGTTAGTGGTTTTACATATTAGCTATCAATACTTACTATGTTTTATAATGTGTACCGGTCTATCATATACATAATAAACTTTAAATTACTAACCTACAGTAATCATGAACTAGATAATAATCGTTATACCTTTAAGTACTAATACAGCATACTTTTAGTTTAAAAGATGAATAATATCTAACATTTGTCTTGCAAAGATAATTTAAGTTTTTTAATCTTCATGCATTCAACTCGAAAAAGTTGGCTATACCCATTTTACGTAACTAAAAGTACTATAAAATTTTTGTAAATATTAAAATTTACTTATTTTTTGAGTTTTCTGTTAGAAAAATTCTTTTTCTATCAAATCCAAATAAAAAACTTCCGAAACTCTTCCTGTAAATTTTTCTAGAAAGAAGTTTATCGCATTGTTTTGTGTTCTGAAACTGTGCCTGGTAAATGAGTTGCTAGATTTTTTTTCCTCACAAAATCACATTTTCATCATATTTTTTTATTTTTTGTCTTCTCATCCCCTTTAAAATCTTTTGCAAATTTTTCCATACAATTAACAATCTGGCCTTCCTTCCTTTTTTTTTTCGCTATTGGCCTGGATAAAGAATGTAAAATGAGGCAGTGAGAATCAAAAGGATATAAGCGCCAAGATGAAAAATTTGGAGGTAGCCAGTACAAATGGTAGGTGAACTTCTCCTCTGTCTTGGGTCAAGGATAGTACTAGTAGCCCTGGTAGATGTTGTAATACAGCAAAATTTTAAAAAACTTGTCAACGAAACCTACGTAGGAATGCATCTTTAAACGCGGTTTACGCAAAACTTGAAAATGTCCACTCACATCCCTTTGCTTCTCATCCCCTTTGCCTCAAATGTGCTTTGAACCAATCATTTTGAAAATCTAAAGTGAAAGTGCAATTTTAAAGTCAGTTTAATGATATAAATCACTGGTATCCATAAAATCATTTTTTTCTGAAACAGCAACAACTATTTCTACATCTTGGATTTGACTTCTACTGCATTCAAGTTAACTTCTACAGAAAAACCTCACATATTTATTCTTCCGGTAGAAGTTATGTAAATAAATAAATGATAATGCAAAAACAGTTTCCCCGGGAAAACACTTGTCAAACGCTGCTGTATATTTTCTTGAGATGCTAGTCTTTGTTCGTTTACCTTCAGAAAACAGCACTTAGAAAATCTCGTTTGATAAATAGGTGCACTACAAACATTCCATAAAAAGTGCTAGTAAATGGTCTTTGTCAGAGGATCAACCCTGGCAAAGTCATAAATAAGAATTTACGTGTCGCACGGATTTTACTTTTGTTACTCGAAGGGTTTAAATGTTGCAGTCCTTCTTCTGAAATTCCGCAACTATTCTTCAAATCGCAGCCTTTCAAATTCTTTGCTCATAAAACTCCTTCGAGTAGGTGAGCATTTACGACATTTTCCTACTTGAAAAAGGCATGCCTTTATTTTTTTTTTAATTCAGTTTTTAAAATCATATACTTTGCAGTATTTATATTCTTTGGATTTGATTTTTATGACCGATATTCTCCAATGAAATTGCAGCAAGTCAATTTATTTTAAGTGTAAATTAAAATTATACTACAAATAATGCTTTTGCATTTGTTTTCATTTTTTTAATTTTATTTATTTATCTTTTTTTATTTATTTTTATTTATTTATTTAGTTTATTTTCATTTTTATTTTATTTATTTATTTATTTACTTATTTTTTGTTTGCAGTTTGAGTGCTAACGTTCAGTGAACTTTAAATAAGACGTCGAATCTGAGAAATTAATATAAACCACGGTGAAATACTAGAAAAAAGTGAGATCTGGGGAAGAGTGAAATAGTAAAATATTTAAAGGAAGACGATGGGTCCCCTTAATATAGCGCGATGGAGGTAACTACAAGTACAAATCTGACGACCAGAAACAAGAACAGGGCCCAGCTAGCCTATGATAAGGCAAAACAAAGATGCAATTTTGAAGTAAATAATACTTTGTGTATATTTTACATAAATTCAGCACATAATTTTAATTTTAGTTGTATGATGTTCCCTCTGGAATGTTTTTAGATTACATATAGAATGTGTCCTACGGGCAACAGACTAACCATTATTGATGCATAACTTCTTGAATTTCTGAACTGATTGTGTATAGGGCAACTACATCAACCTCTTGTGGAAATAAATGGGCTGTTTTTATGCAACCTATAGTCTCTGATGTAAAATGAAACATGTAAACAGTAAGGAAGTTAGAGTTTTCCTACCCAGCTACTTTCATAATGAACAAAATTTAATGTCACAGTTCATCGAAATGAAAGGGAAGGCTCTAAGTTTGGAACATTTAAATTATGTTTCGCTATACTCCAACTGGTCCAGTTTCATTTTTAACGCACAATTTTTTCAATGCAAATGTTTTAAAAACGGTGGGGGGGGGGATTTACACTGAAGTCTCTGGGGTAAAAAAAGATTCATTTTGTAAACACGCAATCAAAAAGTCAGATTTTTCATACTCAGTTACTCTTAAAGATTTTGGACACAATGAACAAAATTTTAGTGCTCAATTCATCCCAAAAAAAGGAGGCAAACCTTAATTTGAAATATTGAAATTCTGTTTCACTTTACTCCGTTTGATCTAGTTTGGTTTTTAAACGCACAATGCTTGTGATGCAAATGCGTAATTTAAAGCAAGTTGGTGCTTTTGAAAACTCAATTGCACTTTGCCAAATATTTTAAAATAAATTCTACATACTGTATAACAGAACATTTGGGTATAATCTACCTTGGTTTCTATTACGATGAGTTTCAACATTTCATTCACTGATTTCGAAGAAAGAGGAAAGGGAATATGAAAGACCAAACTATATCATAGAAGTTTTATGTTTCCTGAAAACGTGAACATTTTCTTGAAGGATGACATTTTTCGCATGGTAAATCAAGCCTAAAAAGATGCATCTTCCGATTCCAAAAGCATCAATCTTTCATTTAATACTTTCCAAAAAGTCAGATACAAATAGCCCCACTTGTATCAGCAGTAATAAAGCTTCCGTTTCTCTAGCAAGACATTTTTCTTTCTCGCACATTCATGTTGCTGATGTTTTCACGTAAGAAAAATTGTACATTTCTCTCCATGTCACTCGTAATAGATTATAAATGTGGCATCAAAATGACATTTTTAAAGCTCTGAGCTCAAATGATGTATGATTGTAGTCCTCGATCAAAGGAATGTTCTATTCTTTATGTTTCGAACAGAATGTTTTAGTACAAACCTTTGAGATAGAAAGTTTCTGAATGCGAAATTTCATAAATGGATTTATTTGTAAATTTATTTTCACTTGGATACTTTTTAACCAACTTTCCTCTAAAAAAGTTTTATTGGTCAGTTTGCAGTTCAAAATTTAAAAAAAAAGGAAGACGAAGAAGAAGAAGAAGAAAATGCTTGACCTTTTCAACAGCTTGAACTTTTGGTAGAAAGGCCACAGAGCATGTTAAATAGAATTTTGTAAGGTTTCCAAAGCATTTTAAATATTTCGTTCTTATAATCCATTCCTTTCTGCTTTGCTCTTTTCTATATTTCTTTTTCAATGAGTTTTACCATCACTAACTTTTCACTATTATTTTAAACTGACACTCATTACGTACTTCTTGATCTACGACTTCAAATTTTAGTAACGCATACCTACATGTGCAATTGAGCATAAAATGCCCCTAATTTTAAATTCAAAAAAAAATCCTAATTTTGAGCCCTCTGATACTGTAAATTAGGTAGTCGGATTCATCATTATTTATTAAAACAATTTAACAAAAATCTTTTAAGGCTACTTACTCTTCGTAACTCCAATAAACTATAGGGGGCGCTGCAGCCAGTCTAATGGCGGATGAAAAATGTAAAACAAACAAATGTCGTAACTTATAACTTGCTTTGACGCTTAATGAATGACAGAAATTTTTCATCGTGTTTGTGGGAAGCTTTCTTTTCTAGTCTTCTAAAATTACATTACACCACAAACTGTCTGAAGCCTGTGATAAACCCCAATGAAAACACATGGAATGGAATGTTTTACCTTTTTCGGTAGTATTGTTAATCACCACAAAGTAGCCTATTCGAGCTCTGGGCGAATAATATGAAATAAAAATGCAACGAACAAAAGTGAAATATTATTTAAAATTCAAAAAGAAAAATTCAAAAAGAAAACAAACATAATCTGCAAAAAAACTTTTAGGAATTAATCATACGTTTACTCTTTACTTAAACATTCAATATGCAACTTTTTTTTTTAAAACTGTTGTTCGAATAGAAAATTTGTTCGATTGCTGAAAAAAATCGAAAACGTTATCTTTAACCTTTTTTGACTCAAACACAAGAAGTTGAAAATGACTTTGTGAGCATCTGCGTAATAATACTGTAAAAATTATTCCTACAAATCCACATACTTCCCTTTGTTAGTTACATAAATTCATTCTCGCATTGCAAACATTTTTTTCTCTTTGGAACTCTAATCATTAACTCAGAAACAGGTGTCTAAGGGCAAAATTACATTGAAAAAAATTTAACAACACTGCTTTCTTTACATGCAATTTGTCATCCGCCCACTCGATTATGGACTACTTGAGACTGATGAGTCCATAACTAGGACGAAACTGAAATCTCTTGATCTCATAACGGGGCTGTCGGCATATTGTATGTAGTTTTGCCTTAACCCAGGCTCAAGAGATGTAACTGACTTCTAAATACTTTTTTCCTCGTTTGAATAACACCCAAAAGTTATAATAAATTTTCTAGTTTCAACTTAGTAGGAAAATGAACTTTTTCAGTTCTTTTTTAATCATTATATTACATAAATATATTATCTTTTTTTTTTCTATTTAGTTTTAAAATTAGGTCAGCCATAATTTTTATTCCACCGCTTAAAACGTGTTTTTATTGAAAGCAACTCGTGTCTATATGCTTCAATCTTTTTCAAGCATTAGTACTTATTTCTTTTTTAGAAAAGCTTAGACGTAATTTGTTTTATTATAAACAGAACTACTTCATACGAATTTTCAGGTAAATGCAAAAATGTCAGGCAAGAAGGAAACTTGTGACGCCTACCGTTCAACTTTTAAAAGTTTGTTAAATTTGAAGTTTGATTTGAAAAAAAAAGAAATTATCTGAAAGAAAATATTTTACACTGTTAAAAAATTTTTAAATAGTAATTATTTTTGTGATTAACTTGTTTTAATCTGGCTAAATTTGGCGTTTATTCCATTATTCTTCATCTAAAATTATTTTAGTAACTTAACCTGTAAATAGTTTCTTGTAATGAATATACAAGCCCCATTACATTCGAATGAAGTAAGGTCCTCCCATTTCTGAACAATAAGATTTGTGAATGGAATAAAAAGAAAATATGAGAAAATTGTAGAACTTTGTAGGATTTTCTAGATATTTATTCGCTCAATATATAACGCCGGGCAATGTGAATGGGGGGGGGGGTCAGTTAGTTTGCTTTCTAACTGTAGAGTCTCGTTTTAACCGTTCCGTTGGAAGTGTGTATTAGCATTTGCGCTGAGTTTTTGCATTTTTGGATGTAAATACGTGTGCTACCGTTGAGTTTACGCTGTTAATTGATATTTGCTTAGTTGCTGATGATTGATTTAGCAGTTGTAACTATATTTCCTGTACGCAGCTGTAAATAAATCTCCTGTGCTTTTCTCAATAACTGTGTCGTCATTTAAAGAATTTCTTGAAGTTCCTGAACTCGTAACAATATTTTTTCTCGAATGGACGAGTGAAAATTAAGTTTCAAAATTTAAGAAATAATAATTTTAAAAAAACCAACAATTTGTTTAGCACTGAAACTGTTAAATATTTTAAAATTGAATTAAAAAAAAGGAAATAAACATGAAGTTAGTTTATGTTATAACTTTTCAGCTTTAAATAAATAATTCAACTACAGACCAAGAACAACCTACCAGTCTTGCAGTTTCTGAGATACTCGTTCCGAGCCCCCCTTCGAGCCATTACCATCTGAATCTGAATTAAAATCACTTAGATCTGCTGTTTTTCCCATCATTCGCAAGATTAAATGCAAGAATGATCCCTCACCTTACCCAGTATCAGGTAAATATCATTCTCGCTAAAACGTTGGTCTTCCCGTCATTCAGACAAGTTTATTGAAAAATTTGTAGATGGTCATAACGTTTTGCCAATCAGTGTCCATGTTTCTGGGGCTCAAACCCATCCAAAAGTTTGTTCTTCCAACGCATTCTATTTCTATAGCTCTAATTCGTTACTGTCTTACCTAAACAAATGCTCCATTGACGTCAACAAAATCACTTTAAAACGCTGTAAGAGCAAAATGAATGCAACAAATCAATTAATTCATCAATCATTTAAAAGGGAAAAAAATGGGAGCCCATATTTATTTTTTTATTGAATATACTTTTCACTCGTAATTCAAGTCATGGTGGTATTAAATCAAACAATTGAGGTTACAATGAAAATTCTCTTAAAATAAAATTTGACAGAACTATTTTTATGATGTAAACAAAGATTCTACTATCATCTTAATTGCCTCCATCAACTTCAAAAATAAAATATCAATGTCTTTTTACTAAATGTTTATGAGTCCAGCCAGTACTCTCCAACAACAACCATATATGTGTGGTACGATTGCAGCTATGGATATCAAACTAATACCAATGATTTATCCATTTCAAATGACGTCATAACGCAATATAAAAATATCGCTGCTGCTGGTTAAAGCAATTTTTAATGTTGGATTAAAGTGGCATACGATTAAACTATTGGTAACATGAAGGCGTGCTAATTGTTTTTTGTAGAACATAGTCTCAGATCAGCCTAGTAGAACTCAGAGTCTGTTGCTGGTCGTCTCTTTTGTATTTGTTCTGGTTTTTAAACTACGCGCGTAAGATGTGAACGATTGATTCTTTATCGTCCTCGCAGTTGTTGTAAAATCATCATAATCACATCCAGGAAGTCTGGCCTTATACGGATGATTACAAGTAGTGAAGATTACCATCTTTACCACAGGGCATCGTACTGCATATACAACTGAAATTCGAGCTTCTGTTACAACAGTGACAAAGTAAACTGTAACAATTCTATTACTTGAGGGAGTGTTCAGTGTCATACGTCCAGCAGATATTATGCTATAAGCACGAAATCACTACCACCTGTGGCCGTAGGGTTCAGTGAATCAGCAATGAATCAAAGTGGTAATTTGTATGCATATTTTCATGACATTGCGTATGGACAGATTTAGTGATTGACATTTAGATATTCGGGGATTGACATGGACATATTTACTTATATTAGGTTATAATTCATTACAAATATAGACAAAAAAATCGTTTGAGCATTAATGCGAGAGATTGCATTTCCTCGTAAGATGCCTACCTCTGACCTGACATTCCATTCTTCTATCAAGCAAATAACTTTGACCGTTTTTTCAAGATCCTAAAACATCAAATTCGAAAAAGTTCTTAATTCTTAATTGTTATCTTGGGTAGTTCGTTAAAAATATAAAATTGCCAAAAAAAAAAAAAAACTTGAACAAGTCTAGTATTGAGAGTTCCGGCCTTTAACGATGTTTGTTATTTGTGGCATAACAGCTTCTAAATAACGTTGCTTTGCTTATTAATAGGCATTGCACAAAAGTAAACCATTTACTTCTAAATGAATACAGTTAAAGAGTATTGCTAAACAAAATAGTTTTCAATTTTTTTTCCTTACTTTCTGGAAAGCTTTAAACTCAAAACTAACGATAATTTTACTAAACCTAAGCAGACAATTGAAGAGTTAAACTGGGGAAAAAGTACATCATAAATGTCAGTTGTATAAACATAAAATATTTAGTGAGAAAGCATTCTAAGAACATTTCCCACACAAGGCACAATTCTGTCAACTTACAGAGTTTACGAATTTTAAGCTTTATCAATTTGGTTTCATCTGCGTCTTTTTAAAGTTAGCAAGTGTTGTTTTGAGGTTCTTATAGTGTGGCTATAGCAAAGTGATGCCTTGGACGAGCTCCGTAATGTTTGAGTTGAAAGAGGAGTTATTCTTAGATTGGAACAACGTAAATAGTTGTTAGCAAAATGCGAAATTGCTTTTCTCACCCATATTTTAACGAATAGAATGGTTTAACCCTCAGAGATTGACTGGGATGTCAACTTATCGAAGCCAAATTATACTCTATTTCCCATGTGGATGACTTACTTGAGTAAAATAGTTTTTAAGGAATATATATATATATATATATATATATATATATATATATATATATATGAATCCATCTTTTACACCCCACTGAGAAAGTTGATCAAGCAAGGGACATTACTTTTTATTTTATTTTACATGCATGATATTCACAACTAATTAAATTCACTCAGCTTTCGACTACTACATCAAGAAACAACAATGTCGTAAACATGCCCCCCCCCAAAAAAAAACAGTCTGTATCTACCAAAGCTGTTACCTTATTCGCAGTAACGTGATTTCATTCAGAAAGTTTGTTCCAGTGAGACAGATATTTTTTTATTCGTGACCCTTATAAAACGAATTTTAAATAGTTTCGTGAAATGCTCACATAATTTCTGCTTCGTTAAACTGTACAGAAAAAATCCCACTATAAAATGTTTAATATCATTTTCAGACTAGTTATACAAAAGCACTTATAAAGGATTTAATGAGATGAAATAAATATTGAATTTTTAAGATGGTGCAGAATAAAGCAGCAACATTTATTTTGAACAATAGAATTTAGGCATTAGATCACGGTTTTCTATAAATTATAAAAGAAGGGTTATGTAGATCCAACAGAATTGTTCAATACATGCTTTATGTATGATAAATAATAAATAAATACCTTTGTGCTGAATAGTAAAGTCAGACAAACAACGTAAGTAGAAGCACAAATTTGTAAATTACAGCAGACACGTGTTTCGGCGTTACAGGGAACGCCTTTTTCAATGCAAAAAATAATGAGCTTATGGATGAAAAGACATCCGACAAAAGCCAAGAGCAGATAAGCATGCAGCTTAAAAGATAAAAACAGCGGATTAGCCAAACACCAATGACAACGTTATAAACCGATCAGGAACCAATAGGAATGCAAGCAAAGGCCAAGAGCTTTCTCTTAGGTACGAACCCAGAAAGAAAGAATTCAATTGGACAAAGATTAAGCCGAAGCTTAAACAAAAAGAAAAGAAATTGTCAGTAACCGTGAACCGCAAGAAAGGAAAAGCTGAATGGAAAACCATGAAATAAAATAAACAGAAACAAAAAATATTCGAAAAAAGGAAAAATAAAGATAAATAGAAGAAAATTGGGGGGGGGGGTGTCAATCAAGACAAAAAGGTAAAAATAAACAAAGGAAGATAGATAAAAATGAATGGGAAAAAGGGGGGGGGGAATGGGGAAAGGACAGTATTAAAGATATGGGAGCCAAATGTTAGAAAAATATGGAACTGCACTAAGATCGTTAACTAAGTTAGAACTGTTCCTCAAAATATGAAAGGATTCCCAAAAGTCAAGATCTGATGAATTGGGGCATTTTTGGATAATCTGATAAGAGTTAAAATCAAAAGAGTGATTCGAATCCCAACAATGTTGAGCAATACTAGACTTATTTAATTGTTGTTTTTTCACATAATTTTGATGCTCTTTCAAGCGAATTTTTAAAGCACGCCGAGTCTGTCCAATATAGGCAAGTTTACAACTACAATTAATTCTATAAATTCCACAACAATTAAGAGGGTGAATAGAATCTTTAAGAGAAGAGAATGAAAGTTTATTAATAGGAGAGAACACCACCTGGAATTGGAAACGTTTTAGAATCTTAGCAACCTGATAGCTTACAGATGGAAAGAATGGCAAAACAACCAAATTCTTTCTGATGAAGGTTCGGTTAAGAACATTAGTTTGGGATTTATTTGAAAGTTTTTTATAAATGGAATCAATCAAAGTTGGCGGATAGTCTCTATCAATTGCCACAGCTTTAAGATAATTAAGTTCCACTTTAAGAAGTTCCGACGAAGAACAAATATTAATTGCGCGATAAACAAAAGAATTGAAAGCAGAATATTTTTGATTTGGAGGATGAGACGATAGTCTATGAGGAGGTAAAGAAACAGCAAAAGGTTTGCGATAAACAGTAGTTTCAAAACCAATTTCAGTACGAGAAACAAGTACATCAAGAAATGAAATGCAATTATTCCGTTCTTTCTCACAAGAAAACTGAATATGAGGATCAATGGAGTTTAAAATAGATAAAACCTCATCACTCTCAAACTGATTCTGTCTTTTCATCCATAAGCTCATTATTTTTTGCATTGAAAAGGCGTTCCCTGTAACGCCGAAACACGTGTCTGCTGTAATTTACAAACTTGTGCTTCTACTTACGTTGTTTTGTCTTACTTTAATGCTTATGTATGTCTAAATATTCTATTTGTAGATAACACTGGCCAACAAGGTTTCTGTTCCTCATTAAGTAAGTGGTGAATTTTACATTTTAGGAGATCTGAAATAGAATATGACAATAAAAATATTCCATCACCCACAGGCTTTCGAAAAATCCAAAATCTTTAAAATCTCAATTTAATGACATTTTTCAAATACATATACAATATTTATGTCATTTTATCATTTTATAAATAATTACAAAGATTAAAACTAGTAAAAAACACAAAATTGTTTTAAAAAGTTGTAGAAGAATGGGAGAGATTTTTTATGTAAAAAATAATGATACTTGTAAAAAAAAATCCTAATTTTCATACTTTATGTAGCTTTAAATGCTTTGCTGTGGATGCTTTATTATTGGCAGTAACACAAACTTGAGTAAGATATAATATTCTAATATGATACCAACGGTAATCTCTATAGCATATTAGGAGTAAACAGGCCGTGATATCCCGCTCAAATTGCAAAAATATTCTGGTAGAAGCGCTTCCCATGGTCGTCGCTCACAGCTCCCATATTTTCAGGGGGGGGGGAATTTCAGTGACATTGAACATCTTAATTTTTTGTAACTTTTTAACATGTTTTGAATTCATTTTTCAAAAGTTGGGCTTTTATTATTTCCTAAGAACTGTGTCACAACATTTTAAAAATCAATCCCCATGCTGTTTTTCCTAAATCACTTATACTAGCTTCAAAATTTTGGCCCCTCATAAGCTTTTTTCTATGGCTCAATGAAAATACCCTCCTTAGTTTTTGCAAAAATGAGTGATGGGAACTGTTTCTACAAACATTGAAATCAACATCCTTTTTATCCATTAATGTAGCGAAATACTTCATCAATCATAACTTTACGCGTAAAGGTAGGGTAATATTTTTTTAAATCGATTAGAGGAACGTTTTGCATTTTTTTTTCATCTGCAATATATTGTTTGCGCTCTGGCCATTTCTTTTTTGATATAATGTTCATGTAATACATTGTTGTTTCAGTCACACAGAAAATATCAGCATATTGTATAATCAAGTTGCATACGGGAGAATGGTATGCAACTTGAGAATGGGTAATTACTTTAAAAAACTGCCCATATGCTCCAATTATATTTTTGTAGGATTCATTCAATATGCAAGAATAAGCTATGGGAACCGATGGCAAGGCATTTCCACTCGCCGAAAGAACACTTCAACTACCGTGATCTAGCATGAAACCAAAATGATACAGAACGCCTAGCGCATCTGCACAAGGTCAGTCAAGACCATATATAAAACTTATCAAAGTGAATTCGGTTTCTATTCTCTTGTTACATGTTCTATCGCTGTAATAAGTAAAAATATGTGAAAGTTTTGCAAACATATTCTTTTGCAACATCTTGAAATCTATAAGAAACACCCAAAATTCATTGAGGAACAGAAACTTCGTTACAATTTGTTTTTCAGTGTGATCTATACATTTTTATCATAGTGTAAAAGAAAAGAAATACGAAATGAAAAGAAACAGAATTTATTTCGTGCTAGATGTGGGGAAAAAAAGCTCCAGATCGATTTTAAAGCAAAAATGTCTGAATATATTTGAAGAAAAAAATGACACATTTTCCGACGCCTTTTGACACATTTCTATAAAATATATCGAATACTAAAGTGCATCACAGAGTTTTGGTGGCTGAAAGTTTGATTCTGAATGGCAGCTTACATGGTTGAAATCACATTTAACCACTTAAAAGAATCAGAACTTAATTCGAATTTCGAAGCATACAAAAAGAATTTTTTCGGCAAACGGCACCTACTGCACATTGCTGTTTTTATCGCAAACCTGTTTTGCGCTCTATTTTATTCGAGAAGGGAAAACCCTGGCAACGTGAATACCTTAAGCTATTCTTTATTATTGTCGTTTAGTCATAACTTTGGAAATTGAAACAAATGTTTATAATCAGTCTTCATTTAATGAACTTACGTAATGCAATAACAGTTGTCCTTAATAATAATTACACTATTAGATATAAGGTCAGTTTTCAACAATGGCATGAATATCCACTTTGTCCAACACCCCGGGTAAAGTGGATTCGGTACTAGGGCAAAGCGAACAACAACATTATTTGTCATGAAACTAAACATTAAAAATAAAATAACCGTCGAAAATTAAAGGAACATATCCAGAAAACATTTTATTGCTATAATGCTAATTATTATATTTATTACAAACAAAGAAATTGGACTTTAAAATAAAATAAACGTCGAAAGTTAGAGGAACATATTAAAATGCTTTTGCTACAATGCTAATTATCGTAATTATTAAAAACAAAGAAATTGAACTTAAAAATAAAATAAACATCGAAAATTACAGGCTCATATCAAAAAACATTTTTCTGCAGTATTAATTATTGCAGAATTTATTATAACAAACAAATTATACTAAAAAAAGTTGACATCCAAAGGAGCATATTAAAAATAATAATAAAAAAAAAAAACATTTTTCTGTTACAATGCTAATTATTGCAGTTATCACAAACAAAATCATTTCCATTTTCGAATGCTGAACACTCTTTATGACACCATTGAGTACAAATACGACATTGTATCCAGTTTTCCTTTGGCTGATCATCTTTTTCAATAACCATTTAATCACAGAAAATGCACCTTACATCATCAAATGCAGTCCTATGTTTTGTAGCAGAGATTTTTGATTTAGTCTTTTTGGTAGTGGTCTTTTGAGAAGCTTTAGTCGAAACGTCATCTAGTTACTTCATTACAGTTTTTTTTCTTTATTTTTCAATTTTTTTTGCTGATTCTCCTTTACTGAAGTACTTGTCAGGAGTGTAGATCTCTGTAGCTTTCGTTTGCGTGTTGTTATTCGTTTAACAATCTGAGGAATAGGTTGTAAAACCGAAAGACTGCAGTAGTTTTTAGAACATCTAGGTTTGGGTGAAGCGGTGGGAACATCATTACCTTGGATTTATTCTGTTGTTTCAGATCGCAAGGAGTATAAAGATGGTCTTCAATGATAGCATTGTCTTGAGATCTTAAAATTGAAAGATTTCCAGGTTCAGATGAAGTGATTTGTCATGACCGGGCATAGTGAATATGGTATCCACTTTGCCCAATCCGCTTTGCCCTTCAGCTACACTTTTGAGGTTACTAAAAATTACTAAAAAAACAGAGCAGTCTAAACTCGTCGTCTACGGATAGTTGAAATCGTACATCAAATCTTACTCATAACAAAGAACATGCAACAAAAGTATTAAAGTTATGAATGAAACACTAACCTCTGTAAACTAATATTGTTTGCCCCAAAACATACTTTGTTCGGTCACTGGCGTCGCGTGACGCGAACTCGCCCCGACGTGTTAGCCGCACACGGAGCGGCAACAGGCGACCGTTTCTATGACAACGCGGCTGCCGACCAACTAATTATTTGGGAGTTATAGGCAAAATTCGCTTTGCCCGGGGTATCCACTTTAGCCGGGTTTCCCCTATCCTTTTTAGTTCCGGAATTTGAAAAAAAAACTCTCTCTCTCTCTCTGTCTCTCTGTATGTATATATATATATATATATATATATATATATATATATATATATATATATATATATATATATATATATATATATATATATATATATATATATATATATGTGTGTGTGTGTGTGTGTGTGTGTGTGTGCCTGCCTGTGTGTGTGTATAGAGAGGTAGATAGATTCATTTTTATTTTTATTTATGCAGTTATAAGATGTGACTATCTTTGGAGAGTCAGCTGACTTTCGTTATACTATTTCACCACGTTACTGTTACGGGACTATTTACCGAATTTACTGTCAGAGGTTGTGTAATATGCCTTTGGTGGAAGTTTTTTGGCGTAATATCAACTACAGTACGTCGTCCAGATTGACTGAGCTCTAAATAAAGGCGCTAAACTGTCCTAGCTATACACTTTCAAAAGATATAAAAAAACACACCAGCTTAAATACACGAAAATACATACATTTTTCAAAGTCAGAGGGGGCAGCTGCCCTCTTCTGACACCACTCCAAATTGACAGTCATGCATTCGGTCCTCCACGAGATTGCCTGTAAAGTGAGGGGCATTTCACAGTTTGTGCAACTTCAGTACTAAAAATGCTTCTCTCAAGTACTGAAAATAGGAGACAACCCCGTTGGTTAAGCACCCACTTTGAATATCAATATCTTTGTAAGGAATTTAGTGTTTAATATACAGGGTGTCTTGAAAAAGACTGACTGTTTTCAGAAAATTATAACAGGAATTTTGGAATTATTAACGGAAATTGGATAATGATTAAAAAAAAATTTGCACAAAATTTACGTGGTGGGCCGTAAATTTCGTCTCCCAAAGTTCAAAATTTTAGTTCAATTTTTTTTCAATAGTTGGCGCTGCAGATAGTAAACCTAAAAGTCAAGAGATAATTATTGGAATTCACCGATTTTGCCTTCGATTGCGACATGTGGTTGCAGTCGGCGGCAGGCATTTTGAAAATATTGTTGCGTAATTTTGTTTATTAAAAACATTTTTCGAAAAACTATGATGTAATTTTCTGTCTTTCTTTGATTTACGATCTTACAATCTGCAGCGCTATTTATTGGAAAATTCTAGAACTAAGTTTTGGAACTTTGCGGGACAAAACTTACGACCCATCAGATGAATTTTCTGCAAAAATTATTCTTTTGTCTTGAACCATTTTATTGTTATACATTTTTGAAAACGGTCAGTCTTTTTCAGGACACCCTGTATGTTCACAACAATTATGCTGTGTTTCAAAGTAAAACTAGTATGTTGTACCCATTACGATACTTTCTTTTACATCTTTATGAATTCTCGCAAATAATAAGTTTTGCGCTTTTTACAACATTTGAAATTTGACTATGCGGCCAACAGATTTTATATTCCAGTCTCAGCGGATTTTGTATAAATCCATACTTTAAAAATGACAATGATATAATTTTTCTTTGAGTTCTAATAAAATAGTTCTCGTTTCAATCATTTCTGAAGAAAATAAGTGTTTTCACGCGAAATCGGAATCATGACGGAATATTTAAATTTATTTAAAATGTTAGCATACATATTACATCCTCATTTATATAACATCCAATTATCAAGTAACGCTCCTGACGCAATCAAAAATGAAACTTGCGCCACGGCATTATAATTTGATAATGTGTTTTGATAATGTTTAAAATGAAGGGAAAGGCTTTATTGTGACGAGGCTGAACTGGGTCCGGTAACTTAACTACTATACTGGTAAGACTTACGGGTTAATCCACTACAGTTAGGGTTTCATTTCAACTATCAAAATATTACCAAACGGGCTTTGGTCGAATGTAGAAGCTATTTCCACCCTTCATATCTTGACGGGCGATTTTCTAGTTATTTAATATAATTAAACGAAATTTTAAAGGATAAAATAAAATACATTTTACAAAATATACACTGCACAAATTGTCTTTTCAAGAGCGAAAGACGCAAATAATCTAACACCGTGGCTCTTTACCTTTTTACTACTCAGGACCACTTGCTACCCTTCCGAATCCTAAGCGGAGCACATGCGACAGAAATGATATTTTCGCAACAATTACATCAGATGAAATGAGAAGAGTTTTCTTTGATAAATTCAATCAAAGTATATGACTTCCTTTTACTCCAATTTAACGTCATTTTTTCAATATTGGCAGTTTTAATATGATTCAATAATTTACTCTCTAAATATCACCAACAATCGCCAAATTGAAACCAGATTTTTAAAAAAAAATCGCCAAAATTGTTGCCAAGTTGGTGACAAGGCGACCAAAAGACGGGTGATATATAGCCACGTGGCCGCTAAATTATAACGCCACTTGAGTTTACATCGAAATTAACAATGATTTCCCCCCAAAAAAGGCCAAAGGTTCCCCTTTGGAGCTTCCGAAAGCAACCAAAAAAGGGAGGCGCACAACTAGAGTACCAAATTTCAACTTTCTAGGACATTCCTTTCTTTAGTTATGCGACATACATACACAAATACACACATACACACATACGCACATACATACGTACATACAGACGTCACGAGAAAACTCGTTGTAATTAACTCTGTGATTGTCAAAATGGATATTTTGGGTGTCTGTACGTTCCTAGGCATATATCCACATGTGGTCGGGTTGAAAAAAAAACTCAACATTCATTCGGGGGTGAGCAAAATGGAAATTAAGGCTGATTTTTGAGTGAAAATTTTTTCGCGAATACAATACTTCCTTTTGTGTAAAAGGAAGTAAAAATGATATATTTCAGTAGTAAATTAAATGCTCGCGAACCAAGTGAAAATTGTTCGTGGATCACTAGTGGTCCACAGACCACACATTAATAATCCCTACCCTAGCGGACAAGGTCCATTTGGTGTTGAATTGGGAATATTTCATTCGGGACTGAGTTTCTGACGAAAGATTTGCTTTAATCGTAGTCAAAATAAGAATTTGGATATTTCAATTTCTTTATTATGCTAAAATTAATGTTGCATCTTTCTCCTATTGTTTCAACGAGAGTCTTAAAATTATTAATTTTCTTCACAATAGCATTATATTAAAAATATTTAAAGAAGGAACTAATAAAGAAAATGTATTTAAAAAATTGTTTGGGACATCCCACGAAAAAGTCAACCGCTTGCCCTGCAAATGACGGTTCCTATATTTTATTAAAAAGTAATCATTTTAAAGGATAATGAGGATTTTTTTTTTTTTTTTTGCTTAAGATATCATTTGTTTGTAATTTGTTAAGCAGAAAAAAAAATTGTTCATTTATGCTTAAAAAACATGTAACTCGTATGTGACGTGCGGGACGAAATGACAGTTTTTCTTAAAATGGTCATTTTAATATCCCCCCCCCCTTTTTAAAATCTTATATTATCATTTTATTTTTCATTTGCACAATATTAGATAAAGGTTTTTCTGTGGTTTTAACACATACAGTCGAACCTCCATACATCGAACTTCCACATATCGAAGTCTCAGCAAATTTCCACGCTACATAGCAAAATTGCTTCTATATATCAATAAAATCTCTACATATCGAAATTTTTTTCGAGACATTTGTGGATTTTTTTCTACTTTAGACTGTTTGTCTCATGAAAAATGAAGGTTGGGGGAGAATATTATGTTCACACTAAAGGTTGCTACGAAACTCACAAGGAATGTGGAGTTCAGAAGTGTGTAGATAGGTCATTGTTCCTATCTGGAGTTCTTAAATTCCCTCGAGTTTATTTCAAATCTTAGTTGCAACCAATAATACAGTAAATGAAAAATCAGTTTTAAGTTATCCCTATTGTCTGTGGAGTATCATTCTTAGTCTTTTTAGCTTCAGTGAAAATCATTCAAGTTTAGTAGATTGAATTTTTACTTTTCTCTTGATTACATTGTCAAACTGAAAATCCCCTAAATTTGCGGATCAAGTTACATTCCCTAAGAATGAAGATGTATGATGGCGCAAAATGCCATTTTTGGTAAATTTAGTATTTTTGCAAGCCGAATTCCTGCTATTATGAGAAATCGGAAAAATGTAAAATACTTAAACTTACAGAAAATTCACTCAAAAACATGAAACGGCATCACAGTTGGCGAAAGTTAGCTTTAATTTTAATGTTTTAGAACATTTCTTAACTAAGATCGTTTCTATTTCTATATATCGATTTTTTTTCTGCAGTTTGCTACTTCGATATATGGAGGTCCGACTGTATTTTTGAATTCCAATGTGAGAGTTTATCGCATGTAATTTATATGACAGTATACATACCTATAAAGACTGTTATGAGCAAACCCTCCTCCCCTAGAAGGTGAATTTACTTAATGCGAAATTTAAATTTGTCTAAATCTTCGCAGAACTATTAAAAAAAAAAACACGTAGAAATGCACTTAAAAACTTTTTGGAATAAAAATCTAAATAAAAAAGAATTATGTTTACGTTTTCAGTAGCTCTTCTTAATGTATTTTCTTCCGCAATGTAAAACATCATAAAATCCCTGTACTTTGTGAATATGAGACCTATATAAATTGATATCAAAAATAAAAACTTACAAATAAAATAGTGCCAGATCACAAGGTAAAATTCTTTCTGAATCGATCAAGAGAAAATGTAGAAAAGCATCAAAAATTCTCCAGGGTTTTTTTTACAGAAAAAGCATATGACATGTAAGAAATCATACTTTACCAATAGAAATCATATTTTACCGCTGAAATGCATCGAAAGTTTGTTATGCTGTCAAAATTTTGGAAGCGAATTCCCTTTTGAGATTTGGGAGTAAGATATTTAATATTCTTTTAAAAAGCATCGCATTGAAGCTGTCAATTTTCATAAAGTAACAAAGAAAAATGATCTATAAAATATTAATGTCAGCTACTCGCCAGCCAATGCTTTGCGATTTCCCCCAAGTATCAACTCGAATTCAGAAAAATAAAACTACAATTAAAATCTGTTGGTGTTGCTTCTTTTATTTTTTCCTGGTATCAAAAAAATATCTAAATAGTTTTACTATCTATTTTTATTTGTTTTAATTATTATTCTTTCACGCTGTTTTAATTTAATAAAAATAAAGTTTTTTGAAATTTGAATAGCTCAAATCTAAAGATATAATATATTTCATCTGGTCAATTCATTACCTTTTTTTTTTGTTAAGTGATAGATTAAAATAAATTTTCTATTTATTAATGAAGGTTCTTTGATTTAGATTCCTCTATTCAAAACGAGTATTTCTTAGTGCTTGATGCAAAATTTGACCATAGAGTTCTATTGGAAAAAATATAGAAAATAGTATTACATTAATAAAACGCGCTTTACTCGATCATTGCACTGTAAAAAAATTCCGAAACGTTACTGGTTATTTCCGTGGAATGTTTCGTGATTTCAGAGGTTTTCACCTATTTCCCCAAAAAATCAAGTATCTTCGCAAAAAAGTTTCCTGAATTCCTAAAAGATGCAAGACTGCATGCAGACCTTGCACTGGTGTGAAAAATAATTTTTGCTACCAGTTTAAATATTGACGGAGCGTGCTTATTAAGTGTATCGGCTGTAGATGATCTATGGCCCGTCCGGATTGACTAAGCTTCCAATGGGAACAAATAAGTCACTGGATAGCTACAGCTTTGCGAGGCAGGAATTGCAGGCAAGGAATATGCTTGGTTCTTGCTTGCAATTTTCGCGTAGCGTGGCCGTGGGTACTCTACTACTTCTGGAGTACTCTACTATTTCTGGAGCTTTCTTAGTAAATCAGGAAGGTTCTAATCAAATAAATTAAACCTATTTAATTTTTCTAGAAGGTTCACGATTGGCTTTAACAGGGGAGATTTCTTAATATTTCAGAAAGGTTACTGACTTTTATCAGAAAACGTTCCTGATTCTTGTAACATATGTTACTGACTGAAATTGGGCACATCAGCTGCCTATTATTTTCCAGGAACGTTTCTGAATCGTTTTTACAGTGTGGCAATGGGGTAGTTTAAAAAAAATTAAAGGTATTTTTTACTGAAAGAGCATTCTTAAGAACATAGAAGCTGACACTTTTTTAAATAATTTCTTTAAGTTTAATATTTTTAAAAAATTACTTAAATCGGTGCTCTTTCATTGTTTAACGCTTCTGTGGATGACATCACAAATGATGAAATGCCATTTAGTGTTGCCATTCATGGTCCAAAATATTTAATTCGCATCTTTACTCACGTGTATTGGCAACGATATGGCTGATATCAAGCGTAGAGCGCAATTGTAATGTCGCTTCTTGATTATCATAACGTGGAAATGCGGTACAAAGATGCGCCATAAGTGCATCATTTGTGACGCCATAAAGACTACGGCTTGTTTGAAGAATCGGACATTTTAAAAAAATTAATTAAAAAATAACTGTTGGGAAAATGAAGGTATTTTTTGAGTCCATGTTATTTTGTTTTGTTTTTTGCTTATTCTATCAATTTTATTGGCAAAAAGTACTACTTCTGACTGAAGGAAACAACCCCATTATATATATAAGGATTATTGTTCTTTTATTTATATTTATTATTTTTATCATTATTATTATTATTATTGTTATCATCATTATTTATTTTTCATTTTTTTCATTATTATTATTTTTTTATACATTATAAAAGAGTAAAAAATGAGGTGTAATCAGTTACAGGGAGCGTTAAAATACGGCACAATACATTACGTTCTCCTGAACGAACAATGTCAGAAATAACTTAAGTAAAAGGTAAAAAAGATTAAAATGGTTAAAAACTGTAATACGGTTAAACAACGCATAAAATCATAAATTAAAAACTTTAAAAACATCCACACACAAAAATCCTTACTATTAAAAAAATTCATCGCAAGCAACAGGGAAATTATTTATAGTCATGAAAAAGAAGATCAAGCAAATCCGAACAATTATTGAATTACACAGTTCTTTTCTTAAAAAGTTTCTGGCGGCCCTGGGCTCTTGGACTATAACTTTTTAAAACAAGAAATATACGAATCACTTAAAGTATTAGGAGAACCACAAAATAATACACCTGAACCTATACTTGCTAGTATTAAAGCAAATTGTTATGAGTTTGAGGAAAGAATTGATACGACTAGTCGATTTAACAATAAATGATACAATGCAATTCTAAGTCATTACAGTTAACTCTCGCTACAACGCGATCCGACTTACGCGAAATGGCTATAATGCGAGTTTTTCCAGTGAAGGTAGCACGACAATTACGTAGATGGGTGAATCTATCATACGTATAATTAAAAGTCAAGAGAAGGCAGTCTGTATAAATTCAGGGGGTCGCAGAGGGGTACTACCATAGATGTAAATGTTATAAAAGCAATTGTGAAGTTAATCTATTTAAAAATATATTAGAATGACGATCAGATTGCCAAGGATAAATCATCATCTTCAATTTTTAAGTTATAAATGTAACTTATTGTATCTACCGTAGAGTACTATTACACTGCAGTGCTTTATTATTACTACATACTGTACGTTCCGTACTCTTTTATTTATATATATATATATCTCCCATTGATCATTGATTTTGTGCAGCTCTTTATGTAAGAAACGATAATATATAGTTAACAATTGGTCAAAAACAGTTTAAAAGGTGTTTAAATGTCTAAAATGATTGGGTATGTTAATTTTAAAAAAATCATATGACACAACACTTTTCTACAACGCGAAATTTCGACTTACGCGAGGAATCTTGGAACGCATCCCTCGCGTAAGTCGGGATTCGACTGTATAACATTCAATTTTTAAAACCCTGTGATCATCAAGTATTTCTTCTTCTTCTTTTTTTTCACAGGCATTTTTTTTTCTGAAACATGTCATCTTTGCAACGTTTAACACATATTCGATTTTATTTTATTTTTATTTTTATTTATTTTTTTTTTTTTTGTTTTGTTTTGACTTCATTTTTTGCCTATTTTGGTAACATTTTTCTGCATATTTTTCGTAAAACTCACTGTTAGTCTAAAAATAATCAATCAAAAATTGATATTAAATTTGTAAAAGAAAAATTTTTGGTTAGGAGCCAAGCAACATTCTTAAAATTTTAAATTCATTAAAAAGTAACACCATTTAATGCTTAAAGAGTTTTAACTTTCTGCTGATGTACCCACTCATAAAACTATTCGAAAAAAATGTATATTTATCTGCAGAAATACCTTTATACAGAGTATCATTACACGCTTAAGAACATATCTTTCGGAAATTGAGATTACGTGAATGAGAATGCATTGACATAGAAAACAAGTACGCATTTTTTTTTAACCATATAAGAAGCAAATTGAAAAAAAAGAAAAAAAAAACATTTACCTGCATGTTCTCTTCCTTACTTAATACTCAGATTGCAGACCTGCATAGAAATAGCGTCGATATTTTAAATATGTCCTGACAGCCAAGCAAATGAAGAAAAATGGCAACCTGGGGGAGGGGGGTGAACATTTGAGAAAATGAAACACAAAAAGGTAAGTAAAAAAAATATTGAAAACAAAAATAGAAACCAGAAACTAAAGATTGTTGTCAGTCTCTAGCACAAAATGACAACATAAGAGAATCATTTTGAAGGGAAAGGACATGGTTAAGCGAGTGCTATAAAAATGTCAGTTTTTGTTCCCCAGCTCACGATAAAAACAGAACATCCCCAGAAAAAAAGGCAAAATTTTGTTTCATACGCAGGTGACGTTCTAGAAACTTTATTTAAGCTGTTCGGAGCATCAAAATATCATTTGACTTGAATTCTCTGGAAGAAAAACTTTTTATTTTATTCTAGTTTTATTTAAAACGTTCCTAAAAAAAGCACTTCTACTATTGAGTACATCTTGAAGTGTTGCCAATGAATAATGTAGTAATATGTCTTTCCGTTACATTTTCATGCATCATTTTAAAAAAGTATGTGCCTTTGAACACCAACAACAACGAATGTCAGAATTTTACCATTAATGTTAACTGCTTGGTTAATTACTGTTTTGCTATTATTTTAAGCTCATTCAAAAAATTAAATTACACTTCTCTGTGGGACACTTCTCGCTGCTGAACACTTCATATTCGAAGACTTTTTTTTTAGGAAATTATTAGGAATTATTTTTTTTTTTAATTAATTTATGTAACCTTTTGTTTTTTAACACATTTTTGTTTACTTTTTACGTTATTGATTAGCTTTGAAAACATTATCATGGAAATTTATATTTCAAATTTAGATGTCGTTTCTGTAGTAAATATGATTTTGTACTATAATTTCCTGCTACGTTTTTGCTCGTTTGTCATTTTGCTGTAGACTATTCAATTTATTTTGAGATGCCATTAGATTTTAAATTTTCATAGTAATATTTTCGTTTAATAATATATATTCAGTCAACGCCTAAATCCATCATCAAGCCTGAAGTCTCAACAAAAGTGACTTTAGTGCGTATTTTGTCTTTTTATAAGCTTCTTTTATACTTAAGTAGCACACTTTCTGGAAGGATATCAGTGATCCGTAATTGTTCCGAAACATATCCTAAAAACTGTAGCAAAACGTGTGCCACAAAATGTTTAATGCAAGTGTTCAAAAACCATTCTTTTACACTATCCATGAAGTCAAAAAAGTGCGCTAAAAAGGAAATACATGTTCCGAACAGTGTTTCTAGAAGTGTTTTGAAAACTGACCGAAAAAAGTGTTCTAAAAAAGGGGACAAGTGTCCGTGTTCAAAAAGTATCATGCCATGTGTTCTCAAAACGGTTCTAATAAATATTACAAAAATAGTGTTCTCAAAAAGGAGACGAGTGTACGTGAGCAAAAAATGTTCAAAAAGTGTTTGATTATTTGCAGTGTATCCCATAAATTGCGTAATTTAAAAAAATGTATTAAACAGTTATATTCAAGGAAACTCACATGTGTTTAAGTGAAACCTATCTATAAAAATATTGCTGGGGCCTTGAAAAAATGTTATTGACAGGTTATAGTTATAGACTGTTTGAACACTTATGCAGATGCTTTTTCACTCTTACATATTGCATACACTTAGCATATTGAGCTATATTTTAAAAATACTTAACTTGATCCAAGTAATTTAAAATTTAAATAATTTTAAGCTTTCCAGTAAATTAAAATAAAAATTGAAAGCGTGAAACATACTACAAAAGAATATTTTCTTTACGATCAGCATTAGAAACATCTTTAAGCACTAAAAAGTTGATCCATTTTGCAATTAATGGCAACTGTCATTCCCGTTAACTTATCATACGTGTTTGTTTGTTGTCCCCTTTCCTTTTTCTTTCAACATTTTCAATCTACAAAAAAAAAAGTAGTTATGGTTAACAAAGAAACCCCGTAGTTTCTATACTTTAACCCTCTCAACAATTGGCTGTTAGTACAGATTAGCTTTTAACCCAATTGCCTTCAATTCAGTTCTTTTAGCACTGCACTCACCCCCCCCCCCTTTTTTTTTCTTGTTTTGTTATCTCGTGTTCGGAATGCAGTTTTAAAGCTACAAAAAGTAGTGGGGAAAAAAATATAGTTTTTCTTTTTGAAGAAAAAGTAAATTATCGTTATGGACAAGTGCAATAAAAATGCAATTAACTCTCTAAGCAGATTGATAATATAAGGGGCGTTCAAATAAAAAGGTACCAATCGATATTGTGGGCTTAAATGAAGACTTTATTCAAGGAATGCTGTAATTTCTGTTAAACCCGAAAAGTTTTACCATTCGCTTGATTTGCAAAAAGAAATAATTAATTATCAGCAAAATATGTCTTGCATTTTTGCCAGAAGTATTTGCAATCAAAATAAAAAAATGCATTAAAAAACAGTAAAAAGTCAAATAAGTTAATCAGTTAAATTAAACTTTAAAAAGTCAAAATTCAGATGTTTTTTTTTTTTTTTTCAAGAAAGAAACTCTGTTTGAGTGTAAAAATTAAGCCAATAAAAAAACAATGCATAAACGAAGTCTGGGTCAAATTTTAAAATTTCAACTTTTCTTTTCTACTTAACTATTCAATAATTTAACATAATATCATTAAGTATTAATATTAAAAGCGAAGATAAAGCGAACTATAATAAACTTCAATATCTATAATTAAAGTTTTGCTATGAAAAGAATAAGAACCTAAATCAGTATTAATTATTATTTTTCCATTTAAGATTTTCATTTAAAAGCATTTAATAGAAAATTTAGTTTAAAAAAAACGAAATTATTAATGAGAATATTATTTTTATCTCTGAAAAATGTAACTGGCATCGATAATTGTCCAAATTAATTAACATGTCTGTTAAGCTAAGTTTGTTTTTGGACACGTTCAACGTAAAAAAAAGGGAGAAAAAAAACTTCCACATATCCAATAAGATAAAGGAATTTTTGTATTTCTGAAGAATATGTCGCAGATTATGGAAGAAGAATTAATTCTCTGATAAATGGAAGGTTTTTCAAGATATTTCTTTTGCTGGAAGTGATTAACGAAGATAAGTGAAAGAATGTTTTGAAATGACAAGATATAAAAAGAAGAGGGCTTTTTGTTGTTTTTGAGATTAAATTTTGTTACAATTCTATTGGAGTTATGATTTTATTACTAACTATCAAACGGCACGACTTTGAGGGTCACAGATCAGGACGAAATTCTGGATTTAGTCCAATTTGCGTTAGATATGAACCCAGGTATAGTAGTTTGACTGCATAGGCCCTAGTTCGGCCGCAATTGGGGTCCAAAGTTGCTTGTTTAACTCAGAAAAGCGATGGTTTTTCCTCTGAAATTTAACTTTTTACTCTTTTTTTACTATTACATTGCAGTATCACACAACTAAATGCATTCCCAATATAGTTTAAATTCGCCCACTATTACATTGGACTAACAAGAGACGCGGCAGATGTTAAAATCAAACATTGTGCCAAAGCTTAAAATTTCAATTATTAACGTTATGGCTGTTTTAGAGCAAAACAAGCAAATTTAAACCCCCCATGCAGCTGAACTAGAATGCCCTCAAATATCTTTACCTATGCTCAAATCTAGTACAAATTGTCCGAAATCCAGAAGTTTATCCAGATTCATGACCCTCAAGTTTTTGCCGTCTGAACCAGACTACGTTCCGCGGCTCCATAATTGCAATGCCCTTTTCATTGGAATTAGAAACTTACCACAATATTTGCTCTCACAACACTTTTGGCGTCTCTTGTCAGTACAATGTAGGGGGGTGGATTTGTTTCATATTGTGAACGCATTCAGTTGGCTCATGCTGAAATGCAATTAAAAGAAAAGGGTAAAAAGTTTAATTTCAAATGAAAAACTATTGCTGTTTTCTACTCAATTAGCAACTTTGAACTCATGTTGCAGCCGAACTAGGGCCTATTCAGTTAAACCGCTTTACATGGCTTCATATCTAGGGCAAACTGACCTAAATCCAGAATTTTGCCAAGATGAGACCCTCAAGGTCGTGCCATTTGGTAGTAAAATTATTTCATTACACTGTATTTATTATGTACAGTGTCTGCTTGAAATTTTACAGATATGTGCAGAGCTGCCAACTGCTATGAAAAATTCGTAGTTTCTACGAATTAAAGCTTTAAACTACGACACTACGAAATCGGGTCCAAAAGCTACGATTTTCTGTTATTCTAATTTATAATCCAAAGAACGAGCAAGAAAAAAAAAACATCATGAAAACTAAATTGGTAAGTTCAGAAAATTAAACTTCTACACGTTTGCTGACGCTCTCTGCGCAACGAGCAGCGCTTTTCGAAAGATGTATGGTGTAAAGATGGTTTGGTATATCGCGACGCTGATCCAGTCATTGAATCTTCGACAAAAAAGCGGAAAAACTGCCAAAAATTCCGTGAAGAATGTACATTTTTTAAAATTCCGTATTCATATTTTCTCTATCCTATTTGAAACTGTCACTGCTTTTGTCCTTTATACTGTTGACAAAATTTCGCTATTCAAATCTACGGCAGCGGCCACGCCCCCCCCCCTGAAAAATGCTGCCACGATTTTGGATTTTCAAAAATTGGAAGCTCTGGATATGTGTACATAAGACACAAGTATGATCAGCAGATTAAGAATGCTTAGTGCAAATTTGAACCCAACAGTATTCGAAAGGCTATCTCAATTACACTGCCAAATGTCAGTACACATAGGAAATACATTTGTAGTGCTATGATTCAGAAAAAGTGTTCCAATTTCCCAGTGATGCACACAGGAAATTTCGAAGGGGAAGGGGGCACCAAAACATATATCCAAACATATTCCAAACATATGTTTGGATTGGGGGTATCCAAACTTTTTGTTTTGATTTTGTCAATTACCGGGAACAAAAATTAATTAAAAAAAATGAATATCATTAGTTATTAAAATGAATTTATGAAAAGCAAATACTTAATTAAAGGATGACAAAGCACAAAAATAAATGCATTAATTTTCTTACAGTTAAAAATGAAAACAGCGGAGCAAAATCATCCTTATAGAAAAATTTATGTTCACATATAGTTTGGTTTTGTAGAGGAAGAAAAAGAGAAAATAAATTTTGTTTTTTAAATTTATTAAATCTAAAATTAATTATTGTTGCCTTTGCTTGGAATTATTTTACGTACTACATACATAGGATTGTAGTAAACCAAAAAGAATCAAGGGCGATGGAGGTGGTCTAAACTCCCTGGACCTTCCCCTTGTGCACCTCGGCAGTTGCCTAATTGTGTGCTTAAGTAGAGTATAAATGTGCAGAAAATAATGTGAAAAAGAAAGATAGCTGAAACATGTTTTGAACTTATTTCTAATTGTACCAAATGTGTCCCGTTTAGGATATTGGTTAAATTTAATTTTGGGAGTTCATTTGAGAACACATTGGATCCGCATTTGGGAACAGTTTGGGGACACATTTAATGAGAGGTCGGGAAAACATTTTAGAAATCATCGCTTTTTTCATACAAACATAATTTTAAGTTACGTTTTATAACTTTCTCCTAGAATAGTGAACAAATACGATAAAATTTTCTCTCAGAAAATTTACCTAACAAAATTAGATAGGAGGCAGTGGCTGCTTTTCGCCTTTTTACTGCACCGTCTTGGTCAAAAAAATGAGCCAATAGATTACCATCATCTGCTTACCTGTGGAGTTCTCTACGGTGATTCAAAGTCAAGGTGTTGGGAAGTAACAGGTCTAATGGAGTGATAATATTCGGTTATTGATTTTTCTCGATATTATTTTTGTCCTTTCTACGTTTCATGGGAATAATGTTGTTGCTGTTCATGGTTTTGCTCTTGTTCTTGACCCCTGCCATTGGTAATTTTGACAAAAACGTTTTCTTTAACTAACAGCCGATAGAATTCCTCAACACATAGTAAAAATTTCGTTACTTTTTTTACATTGTAATATAACAATAGTATAATATTTGATTTATTTTGTTGCATTATACATAACAGTAGTACAACTTTCATTGCATTTTGTTACATTGCATATAACAACAGTATAAATGTTGTTACATTTTGTTACATTGTATGTAACAATATTATAAATTTTGTTACACTTTATTACATTATACGTAACTATAGTATAAGATAACTTAATTTTTTTTTTTTTTGGAAATTACACTTTTTTGGTGGGAAAACACCTATATAGATGAATTCAAACATAAAGGGTGTCCCAAAATGAACGCACCACAATTTTTGCTGTGAATTGTTGGCAGCCACGGAAAAAGAACAATTTGACAGCTGGGAGTTTAGGGTTACTATTATTTCAATCACTGCATAAGGAATTTCCTATTCGCGTACTCTCTCGTTTCGGTGATATGAATTATACCCTAGATCGTGTGAGGGGTTATTTGAAGTCAAACGTCTATGTAAGCAATCCCACAACCACCTGCGCATTACCTAATTGCGATATCGAGCACCAATAACAGTAAACTGCTTGACCCGCCCAAACTTTCATTATTTTTCAAATAATTGTTCAATAATGAAAACGCATTATAGAATCGAAAACGCTCCATTTGTAATAACCCTAGACCCTCAGCTGCCAAATTGTTCTTTTTTCAAGATTGCCCACAATTTATTGCAAAAATGGCGGCAAATTCAAATCTTGCGTTAATTTTAGGACACCCTTAAAAAACTTTATCTAATTGCAAAATTTCCAGATTACAAATTCCCTTCATATCAGATAGAAGTGAAATAAAAATGCTTAACGTTATACGCTGTAAAGCATTAGCATGGCGAGTGTACGAGTGGATATTAATCATAAGATCTTTATTACAGCATCCTAATCACCATTTCTTTTTTTATGGATATGCCTCGTATTACCGATTCTTGAAAATCTACAGTCATAATATGACGAGTGAAAATTTCTTTTCCATTTGCAGAACCATTGCAGAAACAAAAAAATCCAACGAGTAGGGTCATATCGCAATTCATGATTGTGAAAAACATAGTTTGAATTCAAGACGTCAAAATTCAAATAAATGTAGGATGCTGTTTTTTTTTTTTTGCATAAATAATGAAGATAACAAATTAGTTATATTTGTGTGCAAATACATTTTGTTAATTTGTATTATATTTGCGCATAGTATTTAATACAATTGTTGGTAAAAAATCGAACAGTACATTGCTTAACCAAATCTAACTGAAACAAAATGTAGTTTCATCCAAAAGAAAACTGAAAAACTTTTCCATAATACTCTCCTACGTCATAAGAAACCTGTTATTCACGCAGAGTCGGAATTGAATTCTTACTTCTATACCTACATAATCCACGATTTTTATCCTGAGCTCCCATCGTCCATCTTCCTTTTGAGTTATGCATAAAAGAAAAGTACAGAGGAGAATGGGTTTATGTGCTTTTTGTGCTACTCTAAGCAGTGGTTTTATCCATCTGATGAAAGCCAATTTCTCCTTGCAAAAGTTGAAAGAAGCAAACCGCAGTAGTATAGTGGGTGTTTTTTCTTGAAATAGAAATGACTGTCTTACTTTTCAAAAAGTTATTTTGAAATTGAATTTTTGCATGATATGATGTAGTAGTTGAAATATTGATTTGTGGTAATTATTCGAAGCACTACGCACAATTTAGTTAAGCAGTTATAGTTATTGCATACTTTTCTTTTAGCAGTGTATGGAAAAACAAAATCATATGATTAGTCAACTGCCAAACCAGATAAAGTTAAAAAAATCTGAAGTATATTGATTAATTAATGTATTTATTTTATTATATTTTTTTTAGTGCTTTTATTCATTTATTTCATCTTATTAGTTTTGCTTTTGTGTTTTTGTTTAATTATTTTATCGTATTATTTTATCATTTTTTATGTTTTTATTTATTTATTTATCATGTGTTTTTACCTATTTATTTTCTGATTTTATTGAACTTATTCTAATAATAATTTATGCACACTATATGAATTTTCTTAAGGGAATTTTTAGCTATCATTCAAAACCATTTAATTACTTGTTCAAAATCTCGTCAGACTTAATGCTGTAGAAATAATAAAAAAACTTTTCAAAGATTCTTCAAGCCACAGAAAAAAAGAGTTGAAGACACAAGGAGAAAAGACAAAACGGCAATCTTTCCATTGTCCGAGGAATCCACGTTTGAAAGTTTAAAATCCTAGCCTTTCTTCAACGCACGGTAAATTTTTGGGCGACTTTCCGTCTTGATCTTTCTTATTTCTTACCTCTTAAAATATAGCTGCAAATTCTAATCTACAAATACTCAGTGCTGCTGTATTCAACTCATTCTGAAAAAAAAAAATACGTTTCACTTTTCGTCTATGTTCTTTTTAATTACGAAGAACTTGGTCAGAATGGCAGCAATTTAATGGTTCAGATGCCTGTATCTTAGTACACTACTACTGAATTTTTAAATCAGTTAAAGCAATACTTCTTTAAAGGTATGGTCGGATAGAGTTATCGGTTAACCCAAGAGGTTGGTTTTATGACGTCAGTGGTTAATGATTAGTTCCTGTAAGTGTCCATTGGTTATTTTCATGTACGACCGGCTAACCGGTAAGTTAGTAAACATTCCTGGTTAATCAACGGTGAGTTCCGGTTAACCGATTGCTTTATGTGAAGGCACTGAAACATAAGTTGGTAACTTGTCATCTACACAACAAATATTTTATTGTTGAATTTTCCCAAGCTAAGTTTAATTCTAATAAAAGCTATAGCTGGGCAAACCTAACCTGGCTGCGTCGTAATGGTATGATTAGGATCTGCGTAGCTTCCACAATGCTGCCAAATTAGGTTTTCCCCAAATATAGTAACTTCTTCGATCTGGTTAAATTGAAGCCATTTTTTTAAATTGGAAGAAAAAATTAAATTTTCGTTAAAAAAAATCTAATTTTCAATTTTTCCTACTGTTGATCTTTTTTTTTAAACTTTCATCTTCCTGGAAAACAACGAGATAGAAGTTGAAAGTGAAAGCTCTGAGAAATAAGCGGCTAGGTCCTTAAGAAGCAAAAAAGAAGGTTGCATACATGTAACAGAAACCTTGTCCTCAATTAAAAGACTTTATTTAAAATATGCCGTAAAAAAGATCAATAAAAAGCGTAATACTAGTTAGTACGTATAAAAATATTTTTTTAATTCCTTGAGGGAGAAGATCGTCAATTTAACTTCGTCAAAATTTTTGTGAAAACATGCAAACTTAATGAATACATAGAAAAATTAGAGAATGTCGATAAATATATAGTACAACAATTTAATTAAAGAAAAAAAATATGATCTCATGAAAATTATAGCAGTTGCTTTAAAGGTTGTGTGATGATAATAATTCAAATCATGTAATAATAAAATAAAGACAGCGTGCAATCGTGGGAGGAAAAATATTTCAACAGTTTCCTCACATTTTACTTTTCATCATGTTTTTTCCTAACTTTTCACGGCAAAATATCGAATACTTAAGTGTATAAATGTATTTTGGGTACTGAAACTTTATATCGAATGGCAGATGACATGAGCGAAATCATATTTCCCCGCTCAAAGGAATAAGAACTCCAACCGAATATCGTAGCGTTAAAGGAAACTTTCCCTCGAGGCTAGAGCTACATTGCAATTTTCTATCAGCCCATGTGTATATTTGTAATATGTTTAGTTAAAATGATATTAGTATATGTCATAACTTTGTTTCGAGTAATTAACGGTTTTGAAAAATTATCTGCTCAAAAATGAAGATCGTAACAATTTTAACCTCAAGAGAAGGATTTGTATTTTAAAACAGGAAGAATATACCGAAGACAGTTTTTTCAAAATTACATAACAATTTTTCTCGCAGTAACTAGTGCCAGTATTTTCGTGAAATATATTTAAAAATTACTAAAACTATTGTAAATCCATAATATAATTTTAAAAAAGGACTTCTTAGCATTAATTCTATCTGTGAAAAGTTAGACTCATTCATGTAGTTTGTAACAATTTATCCCACAATGGGGTACGTTTCAACATTGACCGGTGTAAATTATTGCATTAACTTTTGTAACCAATAATAATAAGTCTAGTTTAGATATAGAGTGAACGTTTATTGATATTTTGTGATTTATAGACAGGAAACCAACCAATATTTTGGCTTCCCTGCCTTGGGATTTTTTTCTTTGAGTAAGTAATAACTTTCTGTTCCATGTTCAGTATACTCTTAATCGGAGTATAAACAATAATAATAAGTCTATTATCTTTAGATATAGAGTGCGTACTTATTAATGTTTGTTTTTTATCGACTGGAAACCGGTCAATATTTCGGTTTCCTTGTCTAGGATTTTTTTCCTTAAGTAAGTGATACTTTTCTCTTCAATGTTCAGCGTATTCCCAATCAATAACAATAACTCTGGTGTCTTTACAATAAGGAGTATATATTTATTAATATTTGTTATTTTTTATAAACAGGAAACCGGCGAATGTTTCAGTTTCCTTGCCTTGGGAGTTTTTTTCTTTAAGTAAGTGATACTTTTCTCTTCAATGTTCAGCACTTTCTCAATCAGCGTTTAATCAATAAAAATAATTCTAATATCTTTACTATAAATCATGTATCTTTATTATTAGTATGAATTGCTTAGACAGAAAACCAGGAAATTTTTGTTTACTTACCTTAATACATTTTTAATAATAAATTATAACAATGACATGTTATAGTCCCAATTTTAACATAAAATCAAATTATTTAGAAAAAACTATTCATTCATACTTCAATATTGTAAAAAGTAAGTTTAAATCTTGTGTGTAGACAGTATGAGAGAGTGACAATTGATTAATTTGAATTACAGTATTAATTAATTTATAAATATCTAAATTATAAAAACTACCGAGGAAACTTCTAAACATCAAATTATGCGCGACGCTTAAATTTATTTTAAAAACAATGATGATCTAATGAGATTTAAACTAGGGACATTAATTTGACCTATTTGAAAAGAATCACCCAAATAATATTTATGATAAATGTACTGATGCAAATTGGCCATATTAAAACTCAGTAAGCCATAACAAGTTTTGAATTACTTTCTTTTACTTCGTGCTTTTAAAAGCTACAACTTTACTTAATTGCAGAGTGTCCCTTCCGACGTTTTATTCATACGAAATATCATACGAAAACCGCACTATAAGTAATAACATTTTAAAAGTTATAACATAATAAGTGAGGAAATCAGCAAAAAATACATTTTTTATGCAACGAGAAATGAGTATAATTGTAATAATGAAGGATAAAATATACTGTTATAATGTTATAAGAAAAGAGCAATAGTATGGAAAAAAATAAAAGCAGACAAAATGAACAAAATATATTCTAATTTGAGTTATTCAACTATATTTGGTAAAAAAAAGAGTACGATAGAAATTATTTAAACAATATTTATTCAGAATACTTCATCATTGGTATCTCAGGAATTCAGATACTAAGCAACAGGACTTTGCGGTAATTAAGGTTTCCTCGCCTTATAAAGCAATAGACCGTGTGATTCGTTATTTAAGATTCATACAACACTACAAAAAAAATGTGTAAGGTGCCAGTATTAATAGGTGTAACGTTACACGAATTCTGGAATGTTTAGTATCGTTGTTTTGAAACTCAAATTGTTAGATGAACCATGCACTATGATTTGTGTAAAGTCCCTCCTGCTATCAGTTGAATTCAAAACACATACGTAAAGATCAGCATCTTCGCAGGACTGGTAAACTCGTATTAGCGAATCGAAAACCAGCCTTTGTGGTCGAGCGGTAAAAACTCTTGCTTTGCTACCTGTCTGTGCGACTCGCGTTGGAGGTTCGGACACCACTCAGATTATTTCCTCCCTTAGTGTAACAAAAATGTCTTGTTTCAATATTAAAATAAACGAAGGTAAACTTCTTAAAGGACATTTTTTACGATCTTTCCAACCATACCAAGCTCGAAGCATTAAAATGTATTTCTCGTGCAAAAAGAGCAATTTTAAAAATCTAATAAAATTAAATGTTTTACGCTACCAACAATGAGTTTCAACAATGAAAAAGAGTCAAAATTAAAAATTATGAGTTTTCTCCAACCAAAAAACGCTTACAACTTTTTTTTCTAGTAAAGTAAAATTGGTAGACAATCTTGATTGTTCAATATTAATATTAAGAAGGGAAAAAAAAGGAAAACGCTCACGCATAAAGAAAAGCGATACGTTTTGCAGAAATGAGGACTGAAAAACATTTAATTCTGTTCCAATTCTATAAGCCACGGAATATTGAATCTGAAAGTGCATCAAAACGTTCTGAGGCTTTCCATTCCTCAGTGAAAGGCAGATGACAAGTACGAAATCATATTTCCCCACTCAAAAGCATCAAAATCTATTCCACTGTCAAAGTGTTTGGGAGAAAATTTTCCCTCTGGGGTTAGACGCAACGCATTTTAGCCCTCTCTACAAAGCATAATATTGTAACTGTCTGCTTTGGAAGGAGCTGGGAAAAGAAAACCTTCACATTTAAGCGTGTGGCGATTGCCTTAAACAGTGGTTCTGTATAAATTTGCAGTTGATTTCTATACGTCAACAGTTCCATTTCAAAATCCAAAAATGGGATCTAGAAGTGAAAAGAAAAATGTGTCATCAGTTAGTTTTAAACTCTGACAAATATATTTCTATTGAATTAGTATATCAGAAACAAGAAGACAAAGAATTGACAGTAATTTTATTTTCGATTACACATGGAGCGGAATGTGGTGTGGAGCAAATGGAAATAGCGGGGCAAAGTGAAATTGCGAAATATTTACTCTGCTTTTAGCGCCACCTATCTGGTAATAGTTTAACTATGTAGGTACACAGTTATATTCCAATCAGTGCAAAATTACCTCTGAAAATCAAAGCATATGAGAGTAGTAGCAATTTCCAAAAATTGAATCTTAAATTGTAATATTTCGTTGTGAGTAAAAAATTATTTTGTTATTGTAAAATGACAATCAAATGAGTTGTTATTATAAACATTTTGAATATTAATTGAGGCCTACTAATATTCAGTGCAGTATCTATTTCGTTACTATTAAACTTCTTTGTGTTTTAAATATTTTGCACGATTGGTTAAGGGCATGCGGGGCAAAATATAATAGTGCATTTCACTTATTCATTCATTCAATTACTAAATCACTTATGTGTAACTGATTTCACTATTGATTAAATAAATTGCACTCTTCCACTTCATAATTCACCTATCCGATCATTTATTTTCTTATTTTCTAATTCATTCACTATTTTATTTACTCATTTATTTTTTCTCACATATTAATTGCTTAATTAATTTATTTATTAGTTTATTGTTTTGTTATCTACAAATTCAATCATTCATCCTTTTAATTGTTCTGCTATTTGATTAAAAATATTTCTTACAATTAATTAGAAAATGCTTCATTGGAAAAATATTTTATTTTTCGCTTTGCCCCATGAAAAAAAAGGGACATTTTTCCACTTTATTTATTTTTTCTTTTAAAACCACAAATTTACTGCCAAAAATTAAAAAGTAATGTTTCAACGCAAGTTTTGTTGAAAATTACTTGGTCTTTTTTTATGTATTGTAATTTTCTAAATAATCTTCCAATTTGTTCATTTTGAAAAAAATAAGTCATCTGAACTGTTTCACTTTGCCCCTGAATTCCCCTATATATATTTATTTTACAGTTTTGTCTTTGATTTATATTTACTAATAATAAAGCTGAAAGTCCGTGTCTCTAGATCTTTGTCTGTTACTTGCCTAGCACCTAGACCGTTGGTCGATTTTTATAAATTTTGGTGCAAAATTAGTTCGTAGCATAGAAGGGAGCACCTCGAAGCAATTTTTTAAAAAATCGATTTTTTTTTCTTTTTTTATTCCAATTTTAAGAACATTTCACCGAGCAAATTATCATAACATGGACGAAAAAAAGTACCATTACGTGAACGAGCAAATTCCCATAACCTGAACGAGCAAACTACCATAACATGGGCGAGCAAATTAACATAGCAAATTGGTGAGAAATTTATCATCCATTATTTGTAAATATACAGGCGAACCAAATGACCTTTTAATTTTCTATTGCGGGCAAAGCCGTGCGGATACCACTAGTATACCGTAACAACTATAATATACCATAACCTAAATATACCGTAAGCAACTTTGTCCCACATTTTGAAAATTATTCTCCTTTTCTCTCTCTCTCTCACACACACACACACACGCACACACACACAATAATTAAGTAACTATTTATATTTCCAAGTTGTGGAAACTTGCTTTACACATCTAGAGTTCTCTTAATTTAATTTATGAACAGTGATCATTTTATTTCCTAGTATTTTTACCCTTTACTATTGTTTTTTATTTGGGTCAATGTTACCCTCACGTTTGGGTTAATTTGGTCCAAAGTGGTTCTCCCTATTTAAAATCATTGTAGAACTAACTAGAGTCAAAAAATGACGTATATTCATACAAAAAACTATTCATTTGGAAAAAAATACATTTTAAATAAAGTTAGAGTCGCTTTTTTTTTTATTTTTTAAATGTGTGTGCATAACTAGTTATTGTCTCGGAAATTGCCGACAGAGAACTGTCATTTTTTCATTAGTTTTAGAGGTTGAATAATTTTACTAACCTAACACCATTCGTAAAACAAAGGATCCCAAACTGTCCACCACTTCCAAAACTTGTGCATTTCAGACATTTTTTCAAAGTAGGACGCATTTCAGACTCTCAACGATAGCTTCTTCTTCTCTTAGAGCATTAGCTACTCCTGAAAATCGGAGCCCATTCATTTTACAACAACAAAATCACGTTAACTGTCCAACATATTTAACGAAATTTGTAAGAAGTAGATGCAACTAGGTGAACTTTTTTTAAATCTGCTACAACTTTCAGTTCCTCTTCATTTTTTATAATAAAAGCCATGTAACTGAGCCCTAAAGAATTGAGTCTGCAATCTCTCTCTTTATCCGTTGCCGGGAAATGCAACGGATTCCCGGGTTTTTCTTCTTGCGTTTTTCCTGTTTAGAGTCTCACTTTTAGCTAGTCTTTCCCTTTTTAAATCTTTCTGACGCTTTTTTCATTCATTCTTGAATTTACTCACTGATTAAATGAAAAAAATAATAATAACAAACAGACAATAGTTCATTCAAAAGATATTTTACTTTTCCCTTTGTCCTATAAAAAAATTAAAATTTTCTCCTTTTTTAAAGGTAAAGTTTACTGCCAAAAATTCAAAATGATGTTTCAGCAAGATTTAAAACAAATATTACATTTTCTTCCAGTATTGTACTGCAAGTATTTAATTTGTTCATCTTTAAAAAGTTAAGTTTTCTTAACCAATGTACCTTAATTTTCGCAAAAATGAAGATACCTGTATCAGTAAGTTCCCGCACTGAAAATTTCACGAGTTTTATGTGAGCAGAACTGAAAGGTGAAAAATCCTCTGAAAAAATATTTCGCGTGGATAAAATTTTTGCAATTACTGCCGTTTCGAGAAAGTTGCGGAAATGAAAGCCTCACGAAAGTAAGTGCTTTTACAGTATTTCACTTTGCTCCTAATTTTCTTATATAATTTCTTCGTAACTGACCTTATTTGATTTCATACTACGCACTTCCGCAACTAGGCCACTTTTCTTAATTATAGTTATCCAGACGCGTTCTCAATATATACCATGAATTTTATGTATACTTTTACCATTTTACGCAAAAATACCCAAAAAGAAAAAAAAAGAAAAAAAAAACATGTTTTTAGTATCAAACTTTTAGCAATTTCATTGATCGCTGTGACACAATCATATTAGATTTTTAGAATCTAGTAAGAAAAATTTACTAAAGCTTATTATAATTCAGAAGAGGAGTAAACAATATAACACAAGTTGTATAAAGTTCTTTTCGTATGATACCTACACCACTTGTAGGGGGATACTTCTCAAGAACTTTATCTAATTTCTGCTACGGAAGTTTTCAACGAAGTTTAAAAATTTTAACCTTGTTTATAATGAAGCTACTACTTATCCTTTCATGCAGAATGCTTTATGAGAGGGTTTCGTTGGAAAGAGGATCATCTTGAAATGTGCTCTAGTGGCGTCGTTGATTAAAGTTAATCTGCAGTTCTTTCTTGGTACAAACATTAATACAAGACGCCAATATGTATATAAATACTCATAACCAATCAGAATGCTTATATTGTTAACTATTTAAATTAAATGTAATACAGGTTCTTAAATATATATATATATATATATATATATATATATATATATATATATATATATATATATATATATATATATATATATATATATATATATTATATATATATATATATATATATATATTTATATATATATATTTATATATATATATATATATATATATATATATATATATATATATATATATATATATATTATATATATATATATTTATATATATATATTTATATATATATATATATATATATATATATATATATATATATATATATATATATATATATATATATATATATATATTGTTACGGATTCGGTGCGACTTCCACTTTCTTGATAAAAACACAGGAAATTTATTTACACTATGTACAGGAAAGATCGTCAACAACTACTAAATTATTCATCAGCAATTAAGCAATTATCACACAACACCGTAAACTCAACGTTTACACACGTATTTACTTCCAAATACGAAAACAACACAGCGAAATGCCTCGCTATAAACAGAGCAAAAATGCTCTCCGTTCGAAATCTGAATCGAAACTCTACTGTTTATCCATCGCTAACGCTTATATAGACACCGAAAAGAAATTTCTCAAATATTCCACACGCTTCTGTAAAAGTTGACCGTTATCAAATTTTATCAATGAACAAAAGGAAATAGGGGTCGTATACTTTAGCCATGAAAAGGGGTTGTATATTCATTACGGGAAACTATTTACAGGTTACGTTCCTACAATAATTACTATTTACAGGATTTGTAACATTGCCCCCTTCCTAAGGACTGCACGTCCCGGGCAGTACAATCCCCAGAAAGGGTGCCAAACTTCTTTCACAAGTTTACAAATATACACATTAATTAATAACTAACAGATACAGAAAACACAATAATAACAAGAAATATTACTAAACATTAAAAGCAAAAATTATCTACAACTTTTATGTTATCAACCATGGTTGTTTACGTAATACTCATGAACTATGGCCATAGTATGGGGCTAACCGATCATAATGTATAACCCTAGGTTTTGCATTAGGTGATTTTTGGATCCTCACTACGACGTCATTTAGTCGGTTAAGGACTTTGTAGGGTCCATCCCAATGCGACTGCAATTTGGGTGACAGACCTTTCCGTCGGATGGGATTCCATAACCAAACCTTGTCGCCTTCGTTGAATTCATGTCCAGTAGACCTTGTGTCGTATCTGGTCTTCATCTTCTCCGCCGCGATGTTGATTCGCTCTCGTGCGAAGTTATGAACGTCTTCCAACCGGGCCTGGAGATCCTGGATGTACTCCTCAGGCGATGAAGGCGCATCCGGAGGACGACCGAAGACGAGATCACAAGGTAGCCGAAGCTCTCGTCCGAAGAGCATCTGCGATGGGGCATATCCGGTAGTCTCGTGGACAGCACTGCGGTAGGCCAGCAGGAACAAAGGTAGCTTATTGTCCCAATCCTGTTGATTTCTGGATAGCATAAGCGAGAGATTATTTAGGATTGTGCGGTTAAATCTCTCCACCATGCCGTCCGATTGTGGGTGTAGTGGTGTTGTCCTAGTTTTCTCAATTCCGAAAATTTGACATAGGCCCTTAAACACAGAAGAGATGAAATTCCTCCCTTGATCGGAATGAATCTGCAAAGGTGTTCCGTATCTCGAGATCCAATGTTGGACTAGAGTCTCTGCTACGGTGGTAGCTTCTTGATCTGGAATGGGATATGCTTCCGGCCATTTGGTGAAGTTGTCGATGGAAACAAGAATGTATTTGTTCCCATCAGCAGTTCTTGGTAGAGGACCCAGGATGTCGATCCCAATTCGTTCGAAAGGAGCTCCAACGTTGTACAGATGTAGCTTCCCTCTGCTTCTCTTCTTCGGTCCTTTACGAGCAGCACAGGCGTCACAAGAATGGCACCACTTCTCCACGTCATCCTTCGCCTTGCTCCAGAAGAAGCGCTCCCGAACTTTATTGAGGGTTTTCAAGACACCAAAATGTCCTCCAGTCGCACTACTATGTATTTCTTTCAGAACATCTGAAATCCTTGATCGGGGAAGTAGTAACTGCCACCTAGATGTTTTGCCGTCGTCAGATTCCCATTTCCGGTGTAGCACGCCGTTCCGTAAATGGAGTGAGTTCCATAAAGCCCAGTATCTTTTTGTTGCAGGACTGAAGATGGAAACGTCCTGCCAGCTAGGGCGTCGACTGTCACTTTCCATGAACTCTAAAATTGGTTTTATGTCGGGGTCTTCAAGTTGATCTTTTCGAACTTGGTCATCACTCCATGGATCAGGTTCTGATGATGTTGGAGTCACTGTCACCTGATAGGCGGTAGGGCTAGTCGTTCCATACTGTTTCTCGATTCGGGAACAATAGTGGCAGTTCTCAGGACAGGGTCTCCTTGATAAAGCGTCAGCATTACCGTGAGATAACCCTTTTCGATGCTTGATCTCCATGTCATATTCCTGGAGCCGCTGTATCCATCTGGCTATCTGGCCTTCTGGATTTTTGAAGTTCAAAAGCCAAGTTAACGAGGCATGATCTGTCCGAAGCAGAAATTTTCGGCCGTAGAGGTAATGATGGAAGTGTTCTACAGCTTTCACTATGGCCAGTAACTCCTTTCTGGTGACGCAGTAATTTCGCTCCGACTTTGATAAGCATTTGCTCCAGTAAGCGATGACATGTTCATTTCCGTCAATTTCTTGGGATAAAACAGCTCCGATGCCCTCGTTGCTCGCATCAGTGTCCAGGATGAAGGATTTTTCAGGCTGAGGATAGGCGAGGATAGGCGTTGATGTTAAAGCCTCCTTCAGTCGTAGAAATGCATCTTCGCATTCCTTGGACCATTCAAACTTTTGCTTGCTCTCCGTCAGCTTATGCAAAGGTCGTGCCATGTTGGAAAAACCCTTTACAAACTTCCTGTAGTAGGTGCAGAGTAGGGTGGCCCTTAGCTATAGGGTATTTTTCGAAAGTTAAAATTTTATTGCTCCCAACCTCTTATCTTGTTCCAATGAATAATAAAGCAGGCTGTGTAAAATTTCTCTTCATTTGGACAATTTCTAGGGGTGCCGCAAACGACTTGAAGTTCAGCAAATCCTAGAAATCTCGTGCTTTTTTAACAATATTTAATTTTCTTTACTAACACAACAGCTTTTAGAGGATAAATACATTTTATTATGACAAACAATTTCTACAGAACCAAAACACAGCGGGAACAAGCGAATGTTCAACATTATTTTTTCCTAAGTGAGGATTTAGTAGCAGTAGGGTATCTTTTGCGATCTTCAGCAACAATTTGTAAAACAAATTATTTTTCATTTTCATCTTTTGTAAGAATATTGTTGTATTCCTGAATTAGTTTGACCCCTCTTTCTGCAGCATCATTCACAACAATTATTTTATCAAGTTTTTCCTTTCCACTTGTGTAACCAGGGTCATCTTTCCAAGTTGAAGGGTCTTTGTTGAGAAAATCAGAACTTACAGAAAATCGGGTGAGGAAATGTTTTGTAACAGGTGTCACAAAAGATGAAAATTCGTTGTTAATAAACTTAGAAAAATTGTTTTGATGTGGAATGTATCTCTTTTGTTGGTTTTCTGCTTCTTGCGATTCTTCATCTTTATCTGCTTCCAACATAATTTGTGCCATGTTTCTCTTAACCGAGGTTGGAACATTATCATCAAATAAGGATAGAGCCATAGTTTCAGGAGCTAAGTACCAGAGATGTTTTGAAAATTTTTTGAGAGCAACAATACTGATTTCTGTATCAATATCCTGGTAATCGATCAGTTGACGCATAAATAGGAAATCGTGATATGGAGCTTTAACTGCTTCCGGGGAGAGAAACCAAGATCGAACGTAGACTCGAGCAAGAAAAATACATATTCTTCTTAAAGAGTTCTTCTCCCTTTCAGATAAGGGAAACTGATCCTGAAATAAGTAAATCTTGAGTGCATAAATGGACTTTGACATCCACCTAGCATGACTTACAGCTCCTGGCTTACGAAATGATATTCCACACTTTGGAATCCCACCAAGAAATATCATACTTAATTCCAACAGTTCTCGGTAATCATCGCGCTGTTGTTTCCGAGCTGAAAGGTGTTGATCAAGAAATTCGAGCATGGTTGCACGAATATCATGAGGTACTTCATTGCTACCAGTGGTATAATTTTTTTTGTCGAGTTTTGTCCAAGTTTCTTTAAATCTTTTGAAAAGTGGCATGTCTGGACCAGAAGTTGCACTCATTAGAGAGTCAAAACATCCCTTTAAAACTAACTCAAAAATGTGATGACGACAAGGAAGGTACAGCAGATCACGATCAAACAATTTTTCTAGATTAATACAGGCACCATTTATTCGGCCTGTGTTGCTGGCTGTTGTATCACAGCAAAGTGCTTGAATTTTATCGTTTAATCCCCACTTTTCAACTGCTTCATAAATAGCCATGGCTTGTTCTTCTCCTGATGAGGATGGGATTTCAGGAACTCCCAACATTTGCTCCTTGCCTTGGAAAGTTACTATTATTGCCAGTCTGTCAGTTTTTTCGACTCCTGCAAGTGTTGGGAGCAATTTTCCATCCCAGTGTAAGACAAGCTCTTGGCAATCATTTAAATTAAATTTTTTCTGAATTTCCGCATGTCTTTCTTCTCTAAATTTCTTTCGGAGGCGTTGAAGAGAAGTTCGATTAATGATCAGGTCTTTAGTATCAAGTCCAAATGCTTCTGCAGCAGCTACCAGTATGTAAATTCCATTTCTATCTGTGATTTTACATCTATCAAAAACTTCAGATAGACGAGGAGTAAAAAAAATGCAATGTACCTCTAGTTTCTGCGTTAGTCGTACTGTCCGTACTCTCAAGTGTGTCTATATCAGTTTCTGGTAATTGTTTATCAATGACAGAAGAAGGGCTGCTACTGTCGTCAAAGCCGTCACTGCTTGGGTTGCTTGAAACTATATCATAAGATGTGTCGACTAATTGTCGTTCCATTTCTTCATAAGTTCGTTTCTTTCGGGCAACTTCTGTTCTGTTTTTCTTTGATTTCCTTTCTTCTTTTTGTGTTAATTTTAGGTCAACACCAACCATGGAGCCCGGTCTTCCTTTTTGGCGCTGAAGAATTAGAAATTTCCTATCTTCTTCAATTTTGATGTCTTCTAAAGCATTTGCATGAGCAATATCGAAGAGATCGTCCATAATTTCTTCAAAAGAATCTCTTCTCATTTTTCCTTTCCCTGAAGTTCTCGAAAAACTTTTCTGCAAATGTTTCCATTCATCATGGAGTTTGACTAACTTGTCAACGCAGTGATCCGTTCTTTTAGTGGGAATTCTTGCCTTTTGCCAAAAAACAGATACTTCTTGAATCACTAATGTTGCACTTTCTTTTTTGTCATATTTACAACTTTTATATTGTAAAAAAAGACGCTCAAGACTTGTCTATTCGATGGTAGCTTTGCTCCAACAATTTGATTAGAAATGTTGCCAACAAGATCAATGTAGAAATCTTTTCTCAACTTGTTTAATGAGCTACCGGAAGACGTTGATGCCATTTTGCAAGTCGGAGTTGATAATGACACGAAAGTCAGGCGCAAGTTACCAGCAGCACTCTTGGGGGCTAAGGCCCCTAGGGGCTCTATTGTGGGCAGCTGCTCCCACGCTCACCCAAGGTCGTCTCTCACCCCCGCTTGACTTTTGACCTCTGACCAAATGTGGGGTCTTCTTCGGAAGGGGATGGTGGGAAACGGTTAAGGGGAATGGGAGATATACTGGACAGAGAGAGGACTGATGTTCGCCTAAAAGATGTTTCAATTGGAACTCTTATTTTGTACAATTCATCAAATTTTCTTCTAAATAGATGTAGATCATATGTATTGTGACTCTATTTAAAACTTGGGATTAAAAAGCAGCAGTCTTTATCATATCAAAGCAGCAAACTACCGTAAAAATGAAACATGTTCTCGGCTCGACAATTGATTTGTTTCATGTATTGGAATAATAAACGATGGAATGGTAATGATGGTAATGAACAAAGACAAGGTTATACTTAGTTAGAAAATAATCAAACGAAGCACATAATAAAATTAGAGTTAATTTAAGTTTATCCAATCATTTGGGAAAAAAAATAGGATTTGATTAATAATACAAAAATTATATTTACTATCATGGTCCTAATCCTGATATATATGATAATACTCAAATTATATTTTTAATTAGTTTAAAAATTACTCATAAAATTAAGTGTGACTACAAAAATAACTCAATTAAAAAGTTGACAGGGAAATTTTCATAAGATTGATGTAGAAACAATTGCAGTAGCAAGAACGCGTCATGAGTAGTGAATGGTGTCTTGGTCAAAAAGCTTTGATACCACAAAAGACGTCAGAGGAAAAAGGGGGAAAGACATAGAAAGTCTCTGAAAAACCAGTTAGAGCAAAATAACACCTGTAAGAAGATATAGGTACGTCAAAAATGTAAATATGCGAGATACTTTTTTTTTTTTAACTTGAAAAGATTTGAAAAATTCCTTTTTTTGGAGAAAATTTGATAATTTCATGCTTGTTGCGGCACCCCTTAAACTTTTCCGATTGAGCTAATATTTTGAACACATCATTTTTTTGTTCATTGGAACAAAATAGGGGGTTGGGAGCTAACTTTTTCGAAAGTTGAAAAATAAGGGCCACCCTAGTGCAGAGCCCCAGGAAACTTCGCAGCTGATGGATGTTTTCGGGACGACTCCAACTCTTGACAGCAGACACCTTTTCTGGATCGGTTTGTACACCTTCAGAAGAGATGATGTGACCAAGATAGTTCACTTCCCGGCGGAACAAATTACATTTGGACGGGCTTAACTTCAGATTGGCTTCCTTAAGCTTTTGCAGCACCTTCCTAAGATTTGCCAGATGTTCTTCGAAACTGCGTCCCACGATGATGATATCGTCTAAGTAGACTAGACAGGATTCGTAGGAAAGTCCTCTTAACACTGTCTCCATAAGACGCTCGAACGTAGCTGGTGCATTGCAGAGGCCGAAGGGCATCACTTTAAACTGCCATAAGCCTTGTCCAGTTGTAAACGCTGTCTTCTCTCGGTCATCAGGGTGTATCTCAACCTGCCAGTAGCCGCTCTTCAAGTCCAGGGTCGAAAACCACTTGTGTCCGGAAAGAGTGTCCAAGGTGTCGTCTATCCGTGGAAGAGGGTAACTGTCTTTCTTGGTGATTTCATTCAGCCGTCGGTAATCTACACAAAATCTGGTGGAGCCATCTTTCTTTCGGACCAAGACGATGGGAGAGGCCCAAGGACTGGATGAGGGTTCGATTACATCATTCTCCTTAGGGAAAACGGCTATGTCTTCTCTCATCGAGTGCAGCTCATTAGTCTTGAAGTCGAGAGTGAAGTCGTATTTCTTCAAAAAGTCCAATCCGAGAATGAAGAGGTCCGTGATATTAGCGACGAATGCCATATGATGGTAGGTGGCATTCCCAAACACTATTTCCAAGTCCACTTTACCGTCAATCTCGATCTTGTCACCTGTCACAGTCTGTAGACTTACGCGTGGCGATGTCCACAGCAGTTTCAATCCAAATTCACGAGCCACATCTGTCCTAATGATTGTCACATTGGCTCCAGTGTCGACAATCAGTCTGTAGGAGTTCCTATTTACATGTGCGTAAATGAAAAGTCCATCACTGCCACTACTAGAAGAGGAAATCTGCAGAGCTCTGGTGGTGGTGATTTCCTTCCCTCGCGTAGCTTGGCGAGCCGGACAACTCCTTCGCAGGTGTCCTCCCCTACCGCATTTCCAGCACTTCTGCTCATGTTTCTTTTGGGCTGTTATGCTGTTCAGATGTCTTGCCAAGTCACCGAGTTGTCTCTCAAGTTCAGCGAGGTAGGACGACCTGGAATCAGACTCATCAGCTTCCTGAGTCCGGATTAGATGGCGATCCACACGGGTTGCTTCTTGGGCGGCCTCGTATCTCATCGCATACACAACAGCAGAATTCAGGTCTTTGACATCCGCCATCCGTAGAGCTTTCTGGATTTCCGGATCTCGAACCCCGTCGATGTAGTAGTTGAGTGCCAGGTTGTCTCGAACATCCGCAGGACAGTCGCAAAAAGCAAGATGAGACAGTCTCTCGACGTCCGCCGCTAGCTCTTGCAGGGTTTCCCCGGTTTTCTGGAAACGGGACTTCAACTGGAGTCGGCTGAAATCTTTCTGGCACTTCTCACCGAAGCGAAGCTCCAACGCAGATGTGAGGGCGGCGAAATCCAGGCGCTGGCTGTCCGGAAGGGTCTGGAGAATGTCCGCTGCGTCACCTCTCAGGGATGCTGCAAGATGACAGGCCTTGGTAGCAGAGTCCCATCCGTTCGCTTCCGCCACTATCATGAATTGAGTTTTGTAAACCTGCCACGAAGTTTTCCCATCAAATGTGGCAAGTTTAATGGACGGTCGAGCAACCGATGTGGGAGCGCCAAACTGTACAGAGCTGCTTTCCGCGGTCGCCAATCTCCTTTCCAGGTCTTTAAAGATGTCTTCTTTAAGTTGATGAAATTTTCTATCTTCTTCTTCCAGTTTATTTTCTACAGCATTGCATCGGCCTTCAACGAAACTTAATTTTTCTTCAAATTTCTCTTCGATTTTATTTTCCACTGCGATGAATCGGCCTTCAACTGCCTCCAACTTTTCTTCAATAGCATCAACTCGATGCTCTATCTCATTAAATTTATTTTCCATCACAGTCTTTACCGAAGTAAGATCGTTTTTAATTTCCTCTTGGTTAGAAACTAGGTCATTTTTCAGCACCGTTAAATCACTTTTCAATTGGTTTTGATTAGCCGCCATATCATTTTTTAATTGTTCTTGATTAGCTGCCATATCATTTTTAATTGTTCTTGATTAGCTGTGTAAGTCACTTTTTAATTGTTCTTGATTAGCTGTAAAACTTGCAGTCAAGTCACTTTTTAATTGTTCTTGATTAGCCGCCATATCACTCTTCACAGAGGTGATTGCGTCAAGAAGTTGTTTTAATTGTTCATCCATTGCGCGAGTAATCACCATAAAAATAAAGTCCTAATTCAAAAAAGTCTTTATGAAAAAATGTCCAAAGTCACACTTACTCCAAGAAAGTCCAGAAGAAGCCCCACGTTGGGCGCCAAATTGTAACGGATTCGGTGCGACTTCCACTTTCTTGAAATGAAGACACAGTTCTTGATAAAAACACAGGAAATTTATTTACACTATGTACAGGAAAGATCTTCAACAACTGCTAAATTATTCATCAGCAATTAAGCAATTATCACACAACACCGTAAACTCAACGTTTACACACGTATTTACTTCCAAATACGAAAACAACACAGCGAAATGCCTCGCTATAAACAGAGCAAAAATGCTCTCCGTTCGAAATCTGAATCGAAACTCTACTGTTTATCCATCGCTAACGCTTATATAGACACCGAAAAGAAATTTCTCAAATATTCCACACGCTTCGGTAAAGTAGTAGACCGTTATCAAATTTTATCAATGAACAAAAAGGAAATAGGGGTCGTATACTTTAGCCATATGAAAAGGGGTTGTATATTCATTACGGGAAACTATTTACAGGTTACGTTCCTACAATAATTACTATTTACAGGATTTGGAACAATATATATATATATATATATATATATATATATATATATATATATATATATACGAAAACAACACAGCGAAATGCCTCGCTATAAACAGAGCAAAAATGCTCTCCGTTCGAAATCTGAATCGAAACTCTCTGTTTATCCATCGCTAACGGCTTATATAGACACCGAAAAGAAATTTCTCAAATATTCCACACGCTTCTGTAAAGTAGTAGACCGTTATCAAATTTTATCAATGAACAAAAAGGAAATAGGGGTCGTATACTTTAGCCATATGAAAAGGGGTTGTATATTCATTACGGGAAACTATTTACAGGTTACGTTCCTACAATAATTACTATTTGCAGGATTTGTAACAATATATATATATATATATATATATGTACAACAGTATGCAATCATTGCTGCAATTTTAATGTTTCCGTCATAAATAATCAGATAATAAAAATATATTGGGAAAATATTTTCCTTTTAGTTCAACTGATTCTAAAAATTTAGAGCATTAATCATCAAAACCACGTACGTCATTCCTTACAATGAAAATAAACATCAACAAACTTAAATCAGCAAAAGATTAGTGAGGATTAAAATTACTTCACTCAAGTTATGTATAGCAATCTCAATTGAGACTCGCAGCTCTATAGCTTGGGTATACGCCACCTCGCGGTGATTTTAGAAATTTGCCGAAGAGGCAAAAAAAATTCAAATTGCGTGGGCAGTTCTTATGTCTCATCGAACAGGTGTAAGCGGGTTGGTTACCTCTTACAGCAGCCATTGGTCAGAGTCTGCAGCAACCCCCCCCCCCTTTTTTTTGCATTGCTTATAAATGGCAAGTTCTAAAATAAATGTTGCTGACGCTAAATTTTGAATTGTTTGCTAAAATGTTACCTCTTCTTCTGGCTTCATGTGGTCGAAGAAATGTTTTCTTTTTTGTAAAACTTCTTAATAAAAATACTCATACCGCCAAAATGTGGCTAAATTTAAAAATAAGGCACACGTTCTTTCCTCCCTCTCTACCTATTTTAAGGAATGGGCTCGTTTCTCAAACGATTGGTAAGTGCCTCATTTTCGTCGTCGGATTTTAAAGATACATGGATCAATCTATTAACTTTGGCATACGGTGTATTTGAGCACCAGGAGTCTTTCTTTCTGTTAAAGAAGCTTATGGAATGATTTATCAGTATATACTCTTTTTTTTTCTTTTTCTTTCTTTCTGTCATTTTGTCTTTTTTAAGCAATCAATGAATTACTTTTTACTCTCTCTTGACTGCAGTTGATGATCGATTGATTTTTGGACCTGAGCCTCTGCGATTTTTACGATCTACGCAGGTGCTCTTATCTGGTTTTGGGCCTACGCCAGCAGCACTGTCTACTGGTCTACGCTCCTCCTGGGCGGTGGCGCCCATGCCCTACTCACACACATACCCACACACGCCATCGCCCAGGAGGAGGGACATGCTCGAGGCTTCTGGATCAGAGTATTTAGACACCACCGCCAAGAAGGAGGAACATGGTCGCTAGGATGTTTCAAAAAAAAAAAAAAAGGTTTCTCCTAGATAACAGGACAACCCTCATTTTTTTTAGACTTGTGGATAGTAATATACTGGAAGAATTTCAGTTTCCTATTTCAACAGAAAGAAGGTGCTCAACCCCCAAACTTCAAAAGTATGGGAAGAGGGGTAAAAAAATACATTGTACTGAAAAACTAATGCTACATATTATAATATATACAAGTCATATGTATATACATTGCATAAAAATAATTATTTACAAAAAAAAACACCTAGGGAAAATAAAATGCTTCTAAATTTGTGACAATTTCTATGCTACGGCTAATGTTAAATTGAGGGGTCATTGAGCACCCTCTTAAAATTTGAGTAAGAAGCTAAAACTTTTACAGCATAATGCTATTAGTAAGTCTAAAAAAAGGGGGGGGTGTCCTGGACTCTAGTTGATAAAAAGTTTTTTTTTTTTTTGTTTTTTTTTGTGAATCACCCTAATGGTTGCGGATGATTGTTGTGTGCTGGATGCCGTTTTTGTCTAAAGATAATTGTGTAGAGTTGAGAGGGGCAGGTATAAACAAAGCCGAGCCCGGGAGACAGAAGAGATTCAATTAAACAAGTAGGATCCTATATATTAAATTATTAAATGAGTAGGATCCTATCGCAGTGTCTGATTGAGAAAAACATAATTCGAATTCAAGATATCATTTTTTTTTTTTTTTTTGAGATCGTCCATTTTGAACGACGGTGAATGAACGAAATTGAACTGCTTGGCAAGTCAATTAGAATTGAAAATTACTGAAAATATCTAAGATTTTTTGGCAATAATTGACAAACATTTAGTTTTCTTAGAATTTATAGTCAGTGGAATCAACTATGCTTTCTGCAGAGTTAGAAACCATGAATAAAAGATTCACATAAGTTTCCACTTTTAGTTTGGTATCAATTGAAAGAAAATTTTGATATTTATGTTATTAAATCCCACAGTAAAATAATGAGGTGGGTCAATTCGTTACGTCAGGGAAAAGTTATCACAAGCAACGAAAACTGAACATGTATTAAAGGCAGCCAAAAAATTAGCTTGGCGTGAAAAATGACGTGAGCGTGTGTTAAAAAATATATGTATAACCAATAAAGGGTGCTGAAATTAGTCGATAAAAAAAATTCTTTGTAACTTAAAACCAGCGTAAAATTAGCTGCTCCCCCCCCCCCCCCCAAAAAAAAAGAACAAACGAAAAAAACTCAGCCAATTTGTTGATTTTATTTCTTTATTATTTATTTTATTGCTATTTTAATGTTTCTCAGGTATGTTTCGGATATCATTAACTTATAAAGATGAGTATTTTGGAGCAAAAGTTTTTCAAAATAATTCATCGATTATTGCCTTAGCACAAAAATTTTACTTTTTAATACTTTCCACAATTATATCAGCATTTCTCCTTTCATTTATTATACTGAAGTTCATCATTCAGCTTTTATATGCACACCACATAAAGGCAGCGGATAACTTCAAAGATATTTCTACGTTGCTATCACTGAAGCTTCCTTTTCTCTGTTCTCCGACTCGAAAATTGGCTTTGGTAGAGGACTTCATTTGAAGTTTAAATATCAGAAAATGATGTCTGGTGGCTTTCTGATTAAAATAATTTTCGAGAGATTTCGTGGCACTAAATGTCTTATGAATAAGCAATATTTGAGGGACTGACGAATGTTAAAGTGCTTGACTGTTTTTTTCTGAACCTCTAAAAGAGATTAGGACAAAAATAAATAGAACTTGCTTAAAACAGTACACAAGCTCACTTTGAAATATCAAGACGAGAATAAAAATTTAATGAAACTATAACAAAGTTCAAAATATTCTTTAACATTAAAGAAATAATTATATAATGGGGAAAGGTATGCCTGTTGGTTTACCAGAGTCCGGCTGTCTATCCTGCCAAATACTTTTCACATTATTTTAAAACTATTTTTATACACTCACTCATTGCAAAATATAACATTGAGATACAAACATTTTATAACTTGACTGTAGTATGTATTTAAGGGCAAAGAAGTCATTTTGTTTTTATTGACTTTGAAAGAACTGTGTTCTAAGAGTGACTCAACTTTTCAAAGTTTTAGTGCATATAAAATTACACTTTTAAAATGATTATTGCGACGGAACACTAAGACGGCTCTTATGTGTAGTTTCCATTTTTTTCTGGATTTTATCTTTCGTTTAGTAATGATACGAAAGTATGAAATTAGGAAAATAGAGTAATTTATCATAACAATTGCTTGACTGTTCTCCACAAACTAGAAACAAGAAAATGGGAAACTAACAAGTTTTAATGTTTTTCTCTTTTTCTTAACGTAAACAAATCCTGAAAGTTACAATAGAGTGATTTTTTTTATTTTCTGCTTGATGATTTTTATTTTTTATCACAAAAAATTATTTTTTGCTCGTTCATTGTTTTGTTTGATTATTTACGTGTTTATGTACACCTCCCTTAATTTTATGGACATGTAAGCTTTAAATTATTGCTCCATATATTACTATACACTATCATATTACATTCTTTGTAATAAATGTGAAAGTTGAAGAATACTTCGAACTTAAAAAGCACAAACAAAAAGCTTACTTTACACTTTCTCCGACAGAAAAAAAAGGAGTCTTTAGACGAAAACAAAACCTGTGCTACATTTATTGTTCCTCAGAGTTATTTATAACCCTGGGTACCGCGTGGCAGATGCAGTAAATGCCAACAAAGAAAAATGAAGAAAGCAAGGACTTTGCCAGCAAAAGGGAAATGGGGTTCAATAGAGTTCCTGGACGCGAGATGCTTTGATAGCACAAGATCTGAAGTAGCAAGCATTTTATGACTTGACTCCAGAATGTATTGAACAGCGAAGAAGTCGTTTTGTTTTCATTGACTTTGAAAGGGCTGTGTTCTAGTTGTAACTTACTTTTTAAAAGGAAGTTCATGAAATTTATAGTACGGTTAAAATCAAAGTTTTCAAATGCTCATTGCAAAAGAAAACAAAGACGATTTTTAAAGTTTTATAAATGGCTTCTGTTTTACTTCAGAGATTGTTTTATGAATGTGGTATTGATAATTAGGAAAGCAGAATAATATATTAAAACAACTATACAAAGAATTGCTTGACTAACATATCCTAACAAACAGGAACGAGAAAAAAACAAAATTCACAAGTTTTAATGTTTTTCTATTTTTGATTTAAAATTTAAAACCTATGCGCGGTGTAAAACATGCAAATAAAGGATAGAAACAAACTATTTTTTCTTTAAAAATAGGTTGATGCAAATAAGTTCTGATTGAAAAAAGAAACGCAAAAGTAGCACAGTAGTATTTCGTATCTTATAACAAAATTTCACTATGTTCAGAAATAAAAAAAAAAAAAACTCTTTTTTTTTTCAAATAGTAAGCAATAATAGCGATATCTGATAAATATTTTGGTTTCCTGCAATCTTATTATAAAAACTTGGAGTTGATGAAATTACATGACTTACAGAAACGGATTTAATTATATAATTCATGTGCATTTTATTGGTATTACAGCATTTTGTTTGTTACTTTCCTTTATAAAAATAGAGAATTAGGGATTGCAATACCGGACAGAAAATGCAATACCGGTATTCGGTATTTTTTAACGTGATACCGGAATACCGGTATTAATACCGGTATTAGAAATTTCCCAAGAAATATTGAAAAGCATAATGTTTCCTTGCCATATTTTATTATTTCGTTCAAAAAGTGCATTATTTACTTATTGTGAATAAAAAATATAAAATAAAGGAACAAATATCATAATAAAAAAATCAATAATAGCAAACACACACACACACACAAATAGATGCATTGTCACAATACATCTACTTAATTTTCAATAATCCTAGAACTCATTTTAGTGAATAAATTTCTTGCAGTTGAAAATATTCCTTCAATTCACGCAGGACGGTGGTACTCTTAATAAAGCGCGTCACCTATTCTGTAGATACATGAAAGTCCTTCATCTTCAAATAATTCGGTCTTTAACTTGTTGATTTAGAAAAAAAACCTTTTTGTGAGTGAGTGTTTCTTTTGCATTGTGAGTAGTTTTTTTAATCATTATTATTTCAATAAAATTGCAACTTTTCTTGAAGCGACAATTCTTTTCCAGTATTAACATCATCTTCAGCGAGTTCCTCTTGGGCGGAAGAGGTTTGTGTTTGCTTTTTATTAACCCTTTGGTTTAAAATTTACAATAAATGTAACCTTGTTAATTTCTTTTCTTTTTTTTTTTCTTTCTTTTTTTTGAAACTCTTTGTAATTCTGTAAATATCTGAAAATATGTTTCAACTGATTATGCCTTTTTTTCTTTGTAAACGCTTAAAGCATTATTAATAATGTCTTGCTTAGTGTAAAACTGAAAAGCGAGAGAGAACAGCACGCTAATACCGATGACAACAAATTACTGTTTGTTATATTGACAAGAAAAAGTTTTTCTCAAAATTTATTGCTGTCGAGACAAATATACTTTTAACAATATCATAAAGAATTGCTGCAATTGATGATTGGAATAAATTGTTCGTCGCACAACACTTAAATTCCAACTCTTCATTACATTTACAATTAGTTTTCGCAAGAGGGCAAGTATAAAAAATGGTGATTTTAAAAACGTGGTTCACATAAACTCACAAAAGTACGATTTATCACACCATCTAGAGATGAAAATATCATTTTGTAATTTTTCTGCTTCTTTTATTCATTGATGTTCTATAAACTCGTGCTTTTGAAGCCAAATTTTTACTTCAATAGATTGATTTGGTTCTGTGTCTCATCGAAAAAGAAACGTATATTTAAAATAACGGTAGATATCCAATTAGTTAAAGTGAAAACTCTTTAATTAAAACTATTTGTTATTTTTAGATAATACCGAAAATACCGGTATTCTACCGCAGCAAATACCGGTATTACGAAATTGCAAAATAGCTCCAAATACCGGTATCCGGTCTTCCGGTATACCGGTACTGCAATCACTATAGGGAATAAAACTTGATCACACATCAGAATATTTTATCACATTATAGTTTTTTTTTTTTTAATTTTTGTATAGCTAAGCAACCATATACACTGACATAGTTTTAAACTTTGGCCACAACATTAATTTTTTCTTCGTGGCGTCAAAAACGAGTTGCAAAAATATGCCAAAATAAAGCTCACTAGATTAGATTTTGGCTGCTGGTAAATTCCATTTGTGGTCGTCTCCAAATTTCAGCAAGCTTAATCTTAAACATATGGTTTTCTTTATTTAGGAATATGAAAACAGAAGGATTCAGTTATTTTTTAGCGCAAGGAGATGGATTTATTTATCCGGTTGAGTAAAATGTAAAGAACAGTATCTTTGCTAATGAATTGCATAACTTAGGTCTTCAACTCTTTCAGAGTTAAGTAATCGTGTATAATGAACCATCATGTGTCCTTAATGGGTTAGTTGATTTAACCCTTTTTTAAATCTTTGCATGTCTTACCTTATACAAAGATTAAAAAACCAGAAAAATCTCCTTCCACCAAGCTACGTTTTGTTCTCATAATTCTCCCTGCATTCGAAATTGGGTTTTCCAAAGAATAATTATTTCATCTAAATTTTGTGGTCTAAAAAAAACGCGTCATTCAAACGCAATTAAGAACCCTTTTTAACTTGTGGAAATTTGCGTTTTGTTAAGATTGTTTCTGGTAACTTTCTTAAAGGCGTTGGTTATTTATTTATTTTTTAAACACAGATTTCACGTTGTATTCTTTCGAATTTTTCAATAACCAGACTACATGCGGAACAATATTTTCAAAACATGCATACTTTAATGATAGTTTTCAACAACCTAAATAAAGCTAACTAATCAGTTTATCAAATGAGCAGGTTACAAAGCGATAAAACTAGATAATATCAAGCAACTCTATGCGCATAACTTGCGCACAACAACTCACCACACACAACACCATTGAAATTTCACTTTTCCTACTCGTCCTGACACACAATATTTAAACACAAAGCTCTTAAACATAAATTAAATGTAGAAATCTGTAAATTAATCACCCGACTGTTAATAATTGTGAACATTCCCCCCTTTTTATTTCTCCCCGCCGCACAATCCATAATAATGCAAAATTCATGCTCGGAGATGCCGGAGAATTATTCTGAAGTAGACAGTCAAGTATTCCTCTTTTAAGTTACCGAAGACCTGCACAAAGTTAGAATCTGCACGCTATTGATAATGAAGCTTCCTGTTGGTTGTTCCACGAGGCGGAAGTTCTCCCTTGTTAAAAGACTTTATTTGAAGAGGGGCATCATCAAATATAGCCCAGTGGTGATGTTGATTAAAGTTACCTCATGTGGCTCCTTCCTGGCGTAAAAGGATTTGGTGCTTCCTGCACGAAGATACTTACGATGTAAAACTTTGCTTATCCAAGTCTGGGATATGCCGTGGAATGAGGAATTTATGATGACTTAAGTCTATTAGTTCACATGAAAAATGTAACTATAGTTATAAAATGTTAAAAGAGTTTTATTTATTTTATTCTTAAGAAAATTTTAGATACCAGAATATTTAAGTACGTAGAACAGGGGCTCTTAAATATTTAGACATTGCTATTCCCTTTTTAGATTAAGTGTTTTGGCGACCCCACAAAGTTATAACTCTGTCTAAACCCTAAAACTATAAATAAAAATAACACAAATGGTTCAGTTTTATCCTTAAAACACAAGTAACTAGTAAAATAAACATGAAATTTTGTCTCTTGAATTTTTTTACAATTCGAGACAGTAGTTTACCTTACTGATTTTATAATCTTGCATCAGTAGTTTATTACAGTTAGTGACCTTGCGTTCCTTCAGGATCTATCATTGCACGTAGTACGGAAGAGACACAAAGATGACCCATGACATCCACTTTTTTTTTTTTAATTAATTTTCTTTAAAACTTTCTTCCACCTCTCGCGATCCCCCTGGACACGTCCCGCGACAACCCTGGGGTTCGCGACCCACCTTTTGAGAATCCCTGACATAGAAGTACTTGAATGCATGACAGTAAAAATAACTAAAGTTCTACAACTAAATATTTGTCTAAAGTTTTTCGTATTAGGGTAACGGCACCAGCCACGGACATGCTTAAGGCATCGCACTCAGTACTCAATTTTCTGAGTCTTTTAATGTATTTAGACTTTTTAAACTATTTTTTTTCTCATGCAACAACATCTTCCTTAACGTTTGGCTGTTTCTAGATCCTTTGAATTAGTTAATGCTATTTTTATTTGCTTAATTTAGAAAAAAGGCCCGACCCCCAGTAACAGACACCTAAAAATCTGATGATACCCAGCAACAGACGGGATAAGGAAAGGAAGAGTAATAAACAAAATTCCATTTTTCTCTTCAAAATGTGCAAACATTCTTTATTTTTCGAACTCAAGTGTTATTAAAGTCAACTGAACATGAGATACCAGCCGACCTCGTTGCAGCAATTCATAATCTTCCACCACTGCTTTGTAAATACCAACTGGCTCATAAAATTCACTCTGATAACACTAAATGGTTGCACCGTATTCACGGGCAACAGCAGCAACAGTTTTACCCGCCTAAAAGCCTTATTATGTAAATCCAAACTTATGACTGTCTATTACTAGACCCTTGTCTATTACTGGTGACATAACCCTACTGCTTTGAATTTTAAAACTATCAAGGGAATTTCAAATTTTGAGTGACTGGCACCAAAAATGAGTTAACATCAGATCTTGGAAGGGTCTGCATGCAAACTCACTTAAGTTTCATTATTTGCAGAGAGACCGGTGCCATTGAGGGGGCGGTTAACAAGAGTGGGTCGATTGTCCAACGCTTTTGAAAACAAAAAGTTTCCAGAATATTCATCTACACGTTTTTGTCAGGATTCATCTTTATTCTAACTTAAGTTTGGCTAACTTTCAGCTCTTAGTTTATCTGACATCGTCGAGATACTAAACAAGAAAAACAAGCACTCATAAACAAATTGGTACCAAAATTCTCAAACAAGCTGGAGTCAAAAACCTACCAGCACCCGTTCCTTTGAAGCTTTGCCTGAATTTTCATTTCGGTCTGAGCACTTGCAAAATTTTATGAGACATAACTGTGAAAAATGCTCGATGAATGCGCAGCCTTAAACACGCAGGTTCCAAAAACTTATAAGCACAAGTTTTTATTAAGGGCATATATAACGTATATAGAATTTTCTTGCAAGGAGTTGATTTCTTAAGAGATTTTTTTAAAGGTAAATGGCTCAAAAAATAATGGAACAGAAAATTACATATTTTATATATACTCAGAGAAGTATATATAAAACAAGTTTATATAACAAACCGAGTTTATCGTCCTTAGAAAGAGTTGTTGTTTGTGTCAGCTAGCCTAGCATTTTGGAGTACGCTGCTTAACGTTTCCAACTGTACAGTAATTTGGTGCGAAATCCTTCTTCTACAGCACACACATACCATAAGGACCCGTTTATAGGGTAGACAACCATTCACAGCACAACAACACATTCTCACAAAGAAAGGACAAGGACAGAATGTACATCCATTCCTAAGCCGGGATTCGAACCAAGAACCTCCTCATCCCCAGTCAGACTTCTCCAACCACGCGGTCGGCCTAGAAAAAGTAAAACTAATAATTTATAACAAAAATTTAAGAATTTATTGTTTTCTCCTTTCATCTTTATTTATAAAACCGTGGCTGTGGTGGCGTGATTGGTAAGGCGCCGGACTCGAAACCGAAGGGTTCCGGGTTTGATGCCAGCCGCTCGAAGTGGCTCGAAGCCGCACTTGGTGTTTTCCTTCTCTTTCTGCCGTAAATCTTTTTTGTATGAACTTGCATACAAATAAATAAGTTCCAGTTTTCAAGGCAATAAAATGTGAAAACGTTTGAGGACATTTAATTCAAGGCCTATTAGGGGGGGGGATTAAAGACTATTAATTTATTTTCTGTAAAAAATCAATTTACTGACTTAAGTAATAGTACGACCTGCGCGCAAAATATATTTCCAACCCCGCATTGTAGCGAGGTTTTACTGTAGCGGAAGTGAAAGGTGTTTGAAAAGAAACATTTTTTCCTTGAAAACTTTTTTTCCTACCTAATAGAGATAGCAGAAACAGATTTCAAACCAAGTCCGAAACATAGGAAAAATTCTTACATGGAAATACTTTCAAAGACTAAAGTCACAGGAGTAATGTTCTTTTAGAGTCTTTTTTCCCCTTACATCATTTTTTGTAGAACTGGGTAAGTTCTTCAAGTTAAAAAGCAGAAGTTTAAGCATTTATCAAGACTTTCCAGGGATACATCAAGACGTCTGAGAAATTTGGTCAAAAAACTTTACATTCAAATGATTTGAAGCTAGCATTTTTTGCTATAAGAATAATTCCTCCAATTAGAAACTCCATCGGACTTCTTCAAGTTTAAAGCAAAATAAAAAAAAAACTCCATTAGTTGTTTGTTCATTCTTTAAAACAATTGAGGGCTAGGTGTTTAATAGGTATTTCTTCAAAGAGGAGGATTGCTATTTTATATATTTTGCTACGTGCCGTTGAATATTTTAGTTAAGCCATAATGCAGTCAAAAGACAACAAAAGTAAAGATCATATTAAGTGTGCTAAAATGCTGTTTTATTTGTTCAGTTGCTTCTATTTTATTTTTGTGGTTTACTGATTATTTTCTTCGCCTTTGTGTTCATAAAGTTTTTAAAGAGTTTTTATTTAAAAAATTCGAATAAAATTCATTCAAAGCTGATTAAGAAAGGAAGAAAGGTAGCATTTCTTAAAAATGGTTATAGACTTCTTTTCTTTTTTAAAAGCATTTTAAACACACTCAGATCCTTTAATTTGACGTTTTTGGAAAGAAATTACTCAAAACCTCATTTACATACAGGCGTAAGAAACAAGCTTTACCCCAAAATATCTCTAAAGACACATAGCAGAGTTTGTGTGAAATATTTATTTGTATTTATATACCTAGCGTTCTCGATTAGGAAGGATAATAATAGAAAAAAAAAACTCTGGAGAAAAGTACTTTTGGATAGATCCAGCAGCTCAATTCGGAAGAGTATTCAGGTGTAAAACCCACTCTCCCGAATCTTTTACAAAGCGATATCTAAATAATTTCTATAATAACAGAGTTCTTGCCACTATGCTTGAGGTCTAAAAAAGTTATATCACAGCACTAGTGAACAACATTTTTAAAAAACAGAAATGAAAACAATTTGCACTGAATCAACCATATTTGGTCGTTAAGGAAACGTTAAGAAAAAAAAATCAAACTTGAGAAATATTTTTTGAATTGGTGATGGACAACAACCTGCCTTTAGAGGCATGTAGCAACGTTTATGTTACTTGAAGAGAAATATTTCTACATCAAAAGTATTCGAACAGCAACGAAAAAGCAAGAAACATCTAGAGAAAACTGTTACTTCTCTAGCCATTGTATCTAAAACCTACGCATATTCTGCAAAAACAACTTTCATATTCTACAACATTTTCGTATTCAACTACTACGCATATTCTACAGCATATTTTTAAAAATGTCTTTGAAGACTTCAAGTTTCGAATAATCTGTATTTGATCGTCAAGGAAAAAATAACAAAAATTATAAATAATAAATCAATTGGAGAAATATTCTCGGAGTTTTTAATAGCTAACAACCTATCCTGAAAGACACATAGCAGTGTTTAAGCGAATAAAAGAGTTATATATGTATTTCTCTACCAAGAGTTTTCGAAGGACAACCATAAAGAAAAAAAGTAAGAAGGAAAGGTCTGGAGAAAGGTACTATTAGATAGAATCAGCAGCTTGATTGAGGATATTATTCAGGTGTAAAACTAAACTGTTTTAGGAAGAGATGTTTAAACACATCTACCAGAACATAGCTCTAGCCACTATACAAATGGCCTAAACGGTTTTTACACTACCACAGTTACCGTTTCTATACCCAAGGCCTTCGCAAATTTCACAAAGCACAAACAAACAACTATTCTTTAAAAAATGGATTTTAAGAATTCGAGCATTTAATGATCCCTATTTGGTCGTCAGTGAAACGATAAGAGAAAATTGGAAAAAAAAAAAAGAAATATTTTTATAGAAATGTATGCATGACCTATCCTTAAAGTCACGTAGTAGTGTTTATGCGAATAAAAGAAATATGAATTTGTCTACCAAGAGTTTTTGAAGGACAACCATAAAGAAAAAAAGCAAAAAAGAAAGTTTTGGACAAAAGGACTTTTAAACAGATCCAGCAGCTTAATTCACGTGTAAAACCCTTTTTCGATCCAACGTTGAGACATATCTGCCAGAACACAGCTCTAGTCACTGTACTTAAGGCCTAAACAATTTTTAAACAGCACAGTTCCGACTAATATGCATAAGGCCTAAATAATTTTTAAAATAGCACAGTTCTCATTCCTATACCTAAGGCCTACACAAATTCAAAAAAACAATAACAAACAACTATTTATTCTTTCATTTCATTTAGAAGAATTCAAGTATCGATCTATATTGGATCGTCAAGGAAACGATATGAAAAAACAAATAAATTGGAGAAATATTTTTAGAACTTTTAATGGCTGACAACCTATCCTTAAAGACCATAGCAGTGTTTATCCGAATAATATATATAAATAAATAAATATATATATATATATATATATATATATATATATATATATATATATATATATATATATATATATATATATATATATATATATATATATCTTTGGCAAGAGTTTTTGAAAGCAAGCATAAAGGAAAAAAAGTAAGCAAGTAAGGTCTGGAGAAAAGCTTTTTTAGATAGATCCAGCAGTTCGATTCAAGGCAGTATATGGGTGCAAAAGTCTACCACGAAGCGACGTTTAAACAGATCTACCATAACACAGCATGAGCCACAGTACCTAAGATCTAAACAATTTTTACAATAGCTCAGTTCTCCTCCCATACCTAAGGTCTACACTAATTCTATAAAAACAATAACAAAAAACTATATTTTTTAATTGATTTGCAAGAATTCAAGTATTGAATGATCTACATTGGGTCAAGGAAACGGTAAGAAAAAACAAATAAATTGGAGAAATATTTTTGGAATTTTTAATGACTAACAATCAATCCTTAAAAAGACACATAGCAGTTGTTGCTATCGTGTGCCAGCTAGGCTGGCAATTTGGGGGGCACTGCTTCTCTTTTCCAAATGCACCGTAATTTGGTGTGAAGTCCGACTTCTACAGTACACACATCCCATAAGGACCCGTCTATAGGGTAGGCAACCATTCACAGCACAATAACACATTCTCACAAAGAAAGGACAAGGACAGGAGAGAGAAAGTACGACCATACCTGAGTCGGATTCGAACCCGGACTTTCCTGTCGCAGTCAGACTTCTCGGACCACTAAACAAGTCAGGCGACACAGAGCAGTGTAATGCGAATAAAAGAGACATATATTCTTCTACCAAGAGTTTTCGGAGGACAACCATATAGGAAAAAAAAGTAAGTAAGAAAGATCTGGAGAAAAGCAATTTTAGATAGATCTAGCAGCTCCATTCAAGAGAGTATTCAAGAGCAAAACTCTTTTACGAAGCGACGTTTAAACACATCTACCAGAACACAGTTCTGGTTACCCTACCTAAGACCTAAACCATATTTTGCTTAGTGCAGTTCCGGCTGCTATACCTAAGACCTACACAAGTTTTATAAAAACAATAACAAACAATTTTAAAAAAAATAATAATTTAGAAGACTTCAACTATCGAATGATCCATATTTGGTTGTCAAGGAAACGATCAGTAAAAATAAACAGAAATAAATAAATTGGGGAAACATTTTTGGAATTTTTAATGGCTAACAACCTATCCTTAAAGACACATAGCAGTGTTTATGCGAATAAAAGAGATATATATTTCTCTGCCAAGAGTTTCCGAAGGACAACCATAAAGAAAAAAAGCAAGAAAGATAGGTCTGGAGAAAAGCACTTTTAGATAGATCCAGCAGCTCGATTCAGGAGAGTATTCAGGTGTAAAACTCTTTTACGAAGCGACGTGCGGGAGAATGGATCCCCCACAGTCGCCGGGGGGATTTTACGATCGCTCTCGAGTAGCGATCGATCCGCAAAAACATTGTATTTTGCTCGCAAAAGTGCTTCGGTACACCATCGGAATCTGATGAATCGATACCTCACGCGAGGAAATTTACAACTTCTTAGGGAAAAGAAATATCGATACAGTTATTTGTCCGAGATGTTATTTTAAAAATTACGGGGGTTTCTTTTCTTTTGTGATAAGTTTCTTTTAAACCTCCATTTTGAGTTTCAGAAAAAAAGAACAGCCTAGTTATGGCAGCGTTTTTGTTTTTATGTAAAAATGATAGGGGGGGGCATAGTGAGATTATAAAACACTTAAATGTTTCGAAATTATTTTACTGAACTTAATCTAGCAACTAAAATTCCAGTTAGAATATTTTTATCAAATATTTATGTATTCAAGCAATTTTTTATCTCCTTTTTGGAGAAACAAAGCCCTTATCGCATTTAAAAAATAAGGTTTTTTAAACAACTTTTCAAATCCATATTCTTAAACTATCACAACATAAATCTTTTTGAAGTTATAATTTTATTTTATTTATTTATTTATTTATTGCTTTTATTTATTTATTTATTTATTTATTTATTTATTTATTTATTTATTTAATTATTTATTTGATTTTTTTATTTCTTTATTTATTTGTTTGTTCTTGTTATCTTGTGCTATCAAGGCCGGAAATTTGGGGTACGCTGATTCATTTTTCGAACTGTACTGTAATTTGGTGTGAAGTTCGACCTCCGCTGTACACACATGCCATAAGGACCCATTTATAGGGAAGGAAACCATTTTCATCATAACAATACATTCACAAAAAGAAAGGTCAATAAGAGGAGAGCGATAGTGCATCCATGCCATGGCCTGGATTCAAACTCGGGACATCCCCATCGCAGTCAGATTTCTCTGATCACTAGACAAAGTGGCCAGCAAATTTAATTCTATAAGATGAAAAGAAATTTTAGCGAAACATAATTGTACTCTTTTCTTAACTACGAAAGCCTACAGACGCTTGTATAAAGGGGAAAATCTTTATATATAAATATGCAAGAAGTTTTCTTACGGTTCCGATTCCTCCTCTGTTTGAACCGATTTTCCTCATTCTTTTTTTGTTCAGTGGCTCTTGCAGAGTTTAAGTGTCATCAATATTTTTTTTTTTGAATGGAACGCTAATTAACGGAGATATTAATTAAAAACTTATTTTCGTCCTAAATGGCTCTTTCTACTCGAACGTTTAGTCCAATTTTTTCGAATATGATATGGTTGGAAAGGTCTTTAAAAAATACTCCTAACGAAGAAATTGTCAGGGCGCCCAAGGTCCAATAACCTAAATCAACTAGAAAAAAAGTTATAAGTTTTTTTTATTTAGCGAAACTCAAAAATTTTAATTTGATCTCTTTTCCATTGTTGAAATTCATTGTTGGAAGCGTGAAACATTAAGTTTTAATTCGTTTTTTAAACCGCTTTTTTTACACGAAAAATACATTTTAGTGCTTCGAGTTTGAAATGTTGGAAAGATCGTGAAAAATACTTCTAAAAACGTCCCCCCTCCCCCCGTTTTGCGATTCCAAAATGGAAACCCGCTAAGATGACTAGAAAAGGAGCTAGAAGCAATTATAAGTTAGCGAAAATTTATTTTTATTTGATTTTTCACGCGACAGTGTTAGCGTGAAGAAATTTCTGGATAATATTATTCGTTGTCGTTTCTTGCTTGAGTGTAAAGAAATGAAATTTGTTTATACAGAGGTTTCACGTATTAAATGAGTTTTGCGGTATCATTTCATTCAGTAAGATTTTTCTGGGAAATAGGTGAACTCAATCCATTGGCGTCAAATTTTTCGCTTGGGCGTAAAGAAATGAAACTTTTTGTGTAACTACAGGCATTTAAAATATTTTCATTTTGTTTATGCTTTCGCTATTTTAATATTTAAATAAATCATTTTCCGGAGTGAGGGGGGACTTCGATATAATCACTTTCTTCAGGAAAAAAAAGCATAGCTCCCCGTACTTTTTATAAAATTGGCGTATTATTAAGACGTCCAATGCTTTCGCATAGACAATTATATGTTGCTGGAAGTCGAGTTCGTTCATTTGACTGTTGGAAATTTTATATTTAATGGCAAAGGTCATGCCTACTTTTCCAAAGAATATTGTTTGTACAGAAATTTTACGTATTAAAGGAGTTTTGCGGTATTACTTCATTCAGGAAGCCTTCCATAATTGTGAAATTGGCAAACTTTATCCATTGGTGGCAATTTTTTGGCACCAATGCCAGCGCGAAAAACATTTTTCTTTTGCATTCGTAAAAAAAGAGTAGAGAAATGTTTATTTGCAAGGAGCTGACTACGAATAAAGTCCCTCTTTAATGTGGGGTTCATTAAATTGTAACTGTTCGTGGCAAGGGGGAGGAAAGAAATGACAAGAGGGACATACAATAGGGAAAATATTATATCAAGCCTTTTTTCGATAAGAACATTTATGAAAAACAGTGTGACATGTGGCAAAAGGAAGAGGGGGTATGGTGAAGTATGAAACTGTTTGACAAAAGGTAGAGAGATCAAAAATTTTGAAAAGTGCATTAGTCAGTAATCCCCTAAACCGTAAACAAATCACAAAGGCGAATTTTTTTTTTATTTAAAAAAAAAAATGCACTATTATTGCGACGTCCAGTGTTTATGAATGGACAATTTTTAATGTAGCAAGTAGGATTCGTTTATTTGACTGTTTAAAATTTTATATTTCTAATGGCAGAGGTCAAGGCAACTTACTCAATAATATTAAGCTTTTTAGAATAAATATTGTTCAAGCAGAAGTTTTACCTATAGTGAGAGCTGAGTTTTGCAGCATCATTTCATTCGGGAAGATTTTGATAATTGGGGAATTTGCGCTCTTCATCTATTGGCGTCTAATTTTTGGCACCAATTGCAGAGCGAGAAATGTTTTTTTCTTAACGCGTAAACAAAGAATAAGGAAATATATATTTGCATATGGTTACCCCAAACAAGGGCTGTCCACGAATGAAATCCCGCTTTAAGGTGGGGTTCACGAAATAGTAACAGTCTGTGACAAGGGAGAGAAAAGAAATGACAAAAGGGACATACAATGGGGAAAATGTGACAACTAGCCTTTTCGTAATAGGAATGTTTATGAAAAACAGCGTGACATGTGACAAAGGGAAGAATGTTGAAGTACGAAACTTTGTGACGAAGGGGGGTGAGGGTGGAAATGTTGAAAAGTGTGACATCAGTTATGCATCGCCATTTAACCATAAACAAATAACAAAGACGACCTTTTTTAAAAATTGTACTTTATTGCGACGTCCAGTGTTTTCAAATGGACAGTTATATGTTGCCAACGAGTTTATTTCGTTCATTTGATACTTGGAAATTTATATTTCTAATGACGAAGAAGCAACTTACTCAATAATAGTGGTCGCTTTATACGTAATATTGTTGTTCACACAGAAGTTTTACGCACAAACTGAGTTTTGTTGCTTCATTTCATACCGGAAGATTTCGAAAATTGGATAATTGGCGATTTTTATCCATTGGCATCAAATTTTTTGTTTCCAATGCCAGTGCGAAAAATGTTTTTCCTTTGCATACGTAAACAAAGAGTAGGGAAATATCTATTTGCATAGGGTTAGCACAGAACGACATGGTATCCAAAATAAAATTATTCAAGCCAAGATTTTGAAGACCACACCAATTTCTCAATGGGGTTGTTTCTTTCAGTCAAAAGTACTACTTTTAGTCCCTAAAATTGATAGAATAAGCGAAAAAAAAAAAAAAAAAAAGACGTGGAGTCAGAAAAAAAACTTTTTTTTTCCCAACAGTTATTTTTACTAATTAATGTTCTATTTTACAAATAAGGCGTGGTCTTTATGACGTTACAAGTGGTGCACTTTGGCGCGCTACTCCATTGCCGCGCTAAATGTTTACGCTTTGCTTTCAACCGCGTTTCCAGGGAATGATAATTTACTCTAATGGCATCAGTAAATGGCATTTCAACGCTTTTGATGCCATGTGCAGAAGCATAAAAAATGAATTTCAATCTGCGCACCAATTAAAATAATTGTTGAAAAATATTAAATTTTTTCAAATTATTTTAAAAATGGTTAAAATCTGTGTTTTTAAGCATGCCCTTTCAGAAAAAAATCAGTTTTAAAATTTCGGAAACGACCCCATTGCCGAAATATCCCCTTTCATTCATTTATTTTGAGATTAACAGACCAAAAGAAAAATTGGAACAAACTATTACTGTTTAGTATTGTGTGTACATATAAAAACTGTATGTTTCTTGATATGCAGTATACATGAGTAAAAGTAGAAATAAAAGTAGTGGAAATAGTAAAATTCATACAAGTTTTCTAAAATATTCATTTATGAATATGGTCGAGTTTCGACCAATGGGCGAACACTAGTCCTAATAAATAGTCGTACATTCGCTCAAGCACCTTAAATACAGTGCTGGCCAAATTATTAGACTAAAGAGGTTTTTTTTTTTTTTCTTTCTTTCATTTTTTTTCTTTTGTTTTTTGTACATTATTTGTACTAAAATACTATTTATTTTACTGCTAAAGTACAGTACACAATATATACTGATTATTACGTTATTTCAGCATAATTTAATGTTTGCAGGTGGCAGCACTGTCTGCTTTGTTTATGTTCTTTGTTTATCTACTTACCAGGAACATAACCTCAATCAGCTTAAACAGTTCACTAGTGCTTTTTTATTATTGTGTTCTGTTATATTTAAAGTTTGGTTTAGGTAATTAGTGAGTATGTGTATGTGAATATATATCATAGTGAGTATAAACAATTGTTTACCTCCTATACTAAAAGGTTAAGAAATGGTGTAAGACTTGTGAAAAGTATACCAAAAAGACTTAAAATGCTCACCAAGAACAAGGGAATGCATACTAAATATTATATATTTATTTCACTGTTCTTTAATGTGTCTATAGTTATGTAATCAATAAAGAATTTGCTTTTAAAACAGTCTTAGTCTAATGATTCGGCCAGCATTGTACGCATAAAATCCAGCAATCTATTTTTTTTTCTACCAATAGCGTTCATATCATGGGATCCTTTGTACATTAAATACATAAAGTAATCCACCAAATACATAAAATCAAATTTGTAGATGCTTTTTTAGGGGACGGTTTTCTGGTACCAAGTCAAAAACTTACCCTTCCAGATGCATAGGATATTTTGGTCATCGTATCCCGTCATGTTGTAGCGCAATGTTCATGTGTCGGATAATTTACGTAACTTTTCGATCTGTTCTTGCCTTGCTGTATTTTTGAGAAAACATGAATTGCTAATTATCCTTGACAAAAGTTGATGTTGCTTTGAGTTTCAGAATAGCTCGACGATAGTTTTTAATATTTATTTAGAGAGCGAAATTTTTGTAGTGATGGTACCAAATCGTCTACGGTTTGGTTTAATTCATATTTTTTTCAGGGCTTAATTCAATTACAATTCAGATTAAAAAGTTTTTTTTTTGTGTAAAATTACGTTTTTTCAACAAAAAACACCTATATAGATGAATTTGAACAGCGAAACATCATCGAAATACAAAACTTACAGATTACTAGTTCCTGTCATTTAAGATTGATAAGAAGTAAACATATATAAAGCTATACCCTGTAAATTACGTTTATGATAAGTGTACTGGTTTATATCGGCCATAAAATCTTTATCTTTGCTACCGCATCCTGACCGCCATTTCTTTTTTTATGTATATGCCTCATGTTACCTATTCTAGAAAATCACCAGTCATAATAGGATAGGTGCAAATTTCTTGGCCCATCCCTTTTGTTGAAGCAAGAAACCCAACGACAACAACTGTCTTTGCATTTCAAATTCATTTTCTAAGACTTCTTCTTACTTTTGAAAAATAAACGCCAACAGCAATTTCAGCAATACCACATTCACAAACACTAGGAACTAAGAGTAACTACAAAAGAATTTGGAGATAAAGACATAAATACCTCCTTTATGTATTCACATTCACATTGTATCCTATTGGGGTGAGGCACAATGAAACAGTTAAATAAGCTTTGAAATATGTGTTAAATTCATGTTGAATGTAATTTATCCAAACTTTTAGCTAAATAACAAGTTACAATATTATGTTTTAGACAAACACACAATACAGAAATCCGTAATTCAATTGGGAAGTATAGAAAACAGGAGCTGAAAACTTCTAAATGAGCGAGTTTAGAAGTTCTTATGATGAAAAATTGTTGTTTCGGTAATACATGTTGTAGTAGCAACCGTACAACATGGAATTAAAAGTAGTGATTACAGTGAAATCGAGCTACAGCGCGATTTGACATCACGGAATGGATATAACGCGATTTTTTCCTTGAGCAACATATCTCAGCTTTAACGCGAACTCCTAGTCCATAGCACGAAATTTTTTCTCATTGCGCACCGACTGGCTTTCTCATTGGCTGCTAGATATTTTCTTCGTCAAATGAGATAATAGCATATTCTCTTTAGCATCACTGAAATTATTATGCGGTAGGTAAAGGATCTCTCAAGTGCTCGTTTGGCTTTGAGTCCTGGGTAAAATTTGTAGTTCAGTTTCGAGTAGAAAATATCCCAGGTGGTGTCTCCATCTGATAGGGAAACTGGAAAATTCTCGTAGTTATGGCATCCACTAATAATGCTGCCACATGAAGGAATAGAGATCGGCGTTAGTCTGCCAATGGTGAAATACTCGACCATAGCCCCATTTAAAAAAAAAAATAATTCTTTTTTCTGTCAAGCTTACATATGAAGTAGTGAGAAGCAAAGGGATGTAAGTACTAAAATTAAAAATTTGGAGCTAACCAGTTCAAATAGTAAGAGAACCTCTCCTCTGTTTTAGGGCATGAGATGGTACTAGTTTCTCTGGTAGGTGCGGTATAAAGCATGATTTAGGGAAAAAGAATTGATGAAAGCCTACCTAGGAACTGAACTTAAAACGTGTTTTACTTTAGTTAACTTTAATTAATTTTAAAAAATCGAACAACATCCGTTTGCTTGTCATTGCCTCACATGTACACTAGGGTGGTTCAAAAATACATGTAAAAAAATGTTTTTCCGAGATAACGGGTCTCCCTCAATGCTTTTAGACTTGTGGATAGTAATATACTGGAATAATTTTAGCTTCCTATTTCAACTGAAAGAGGGCGCTCAACTAATTCCCCTAAACTTGATACGTATTGAAAGATGGGTTAAAAAATTACATTGAACAGAAAAAACAGTGCTAAATATAATAATATACACTAGCAATATGCATATACCATTGCAGTAAAATAATTATTTACAAAAAACAGATGGGGAAATGAAATGTTTCTAAACTTGTGGTATTTTCCGTATTAAGGCTAATGTAATTAAGGGGTCATTGAGCACCTTCTTAAAATGTGAGTAAGAAGTTAAAACTTTTACAGCATAATACTATTAGTAAGTCTAAAAAAATAGAGGGTGGCCTGGACTTTAGCTTGAAAAAAATCTTTTGAACCACCCTAAAGTTACATGACTCCATTTTTTTATTCATTTAAAAAAACATGAATTATAGGCGTTCCAAAAAAATAAGTGTGTTTTGTCTACATCAGATTGTTCTGCCTGCCTTGAAAATGTAATTTTAATTTCCTTTTACATAAAGGTTTTAACTTTGAAACACGTAACGGGCAATTTGCATTTCAAATAGACAGAAACCAAATTGTGATTAATGAATGTATAAGTTATTTCCTTACAGGTAGTTATCAAAATAACGGAAACACTCTGTGAGAAGTGTGTTGGGAATCGCTACTCAGCCATAAATGTTCTGTTGGTAAAGGTGCCTTCTGACTCTAATCACTCACACCGGTGAATCCAGATGGTGATTGAGTTCTCTGGTCATTTTTGCTGATATTGTTCGCTTTTTATACATTACAATCCTCTTCAATACCGTCGATTTCTTTCACTAAGCTTCTCTTTCTGTCCACTATTTTGCTTTGCCGAGCTTGTCTTACCGCGCTGCGTGTATGCTGTCATGACTTTAGATACTGTACCTCTAGAAATAACAAAAAAGTTGAGATGTTTCATGTACTTGCTTCAGCAAGACACGCTCCAACAATTTGGCCTCTTTTAAAATTTGAGAGGTCCGATATTTCACGCACTTGAAAAAAATCCAAGACATCCAGAACTTCAGTTAATCAACCATATACTTCCAGAATAGGTACATTGCTATTAATAAAAAATAAAAAATAAATAAATAAACCAGATATCTAGTTTTATTCTTTATTACGTACGACGCACATTCAAAAATGTCCCTTTAATTTACAGGTGTTTCCATTATTTTGATAACTACCTGTACTTGGAGAAAACAAAAACATGCAATTTTTAAACAAATTACAAATATTGAATAAATCTAAGAATTTACTGAAAATGTGTTTAGAAAAAAGCCTTCAGGCATGCATTACTGAATTACAATTAATGCAGGAATGTAAACTATTGAGTTTTAATTCCACGTCTTCTCGAGTTAGACAACTTAGGGTGAAAACATTGAAAATTTTCCGCATGAGAATGATTCTAGTGAAGTTACCATTTTCCACATTTGTTTAGAATTACATTTTGATTTTCGGCAGCCTGAGGTGCTTTAAAACTACTTTAAGGAAATTTGTAGTAAAGGAGTTTAATTTCTAAATTGAATCACAAATGAGAATTTTTGTTTAAATATTTTAACAGCTTTCAGATAAAAATGAATAGTTCAGATATACCCGAACAGAGATTTATATTCAGTAAACAACATAATTTGTAGATAGTTTTTTTCTTTCGTTTTGTTTTGTTATTTGCTATTTAAAATATGTACACAATAAAAGAGGGTTATAGCAATAGATGTAACACGCACAATAGATGAGAGAACTTACAATGCAATAAAATATTTTCCTGTATTTTTTTGAATTGTTAAAACATTTAAAAAAAGCAGTAAAAGTCAACAAAATTAAAGCACTACTAAAGAAGTATATTTTCTCGAACATCAATATTGTTTTTTTAGGGGGCGTGATCAAGATTGTTTATTGTTCTCACTTTTAACGTTAAGATCCCGTTTCATCAAAAACAGATAGTTTAGAGTTGTATAAGAATTTTATTAAAATAATTAACAAGAATTATTCCATAACTAAGGTAACAGCACCAGTCACAGACATCGCTCTCCGGTTAACTTAATTTTCTGTGTCTTTTAGTGTGTTTAGACTTTTTAAACTATTTTTCTCTCATGCAACTACATGTCATTTAACGTTTGGCTGCCTCTGGCTCCTCTGAGTTAGTTAATTCTATTTTCATTTGGTCAATTTCGAAAAAAAAAGGCTCGGCCCATAGTAACAGACACCGAAAAATCTGATGACACCTAGTAACAGAAAAGATGATCAATGGTACATAAAATGCACTTTAATAACACTATATGGCTACACCGCATTAATGGGCCACAGCAACATCAGTTTTACCCTTCTAAAAGGATTATTACTTAAATCCAAACTTATGACTGCCTATTACTGGACCCTCTGGTGATCTTACCCTACATTATTTTTGTTTATTTATTTACTAATTAATTCTTTTCTTCGCATCTTATCTTTGATTCTTCATAAATAATTCATTTGTGCTCGTTTCTTGCCTTATGAATAGTTTAGAGACTTAATTCATGTATTATGGTATATAGGGGAGATCGGGGCAAGATGACTATACTAACAATTTTTGTTGTTTATTAATTTATTTTTAAGGATAGTAAAATTTCCTTTACATAAGCTGTTAGAGTGGTCCTTTGTAGTATTAAATATATTACAATTAATTTTTCAAATGAAATAAATGAAGGATATTTTTATTTTTTCATAACCTTTACAAATCGTCATCTTACCCCAGTACTGGGGCAAGATGACTTTGGCCTGGGGGCAAGATGACAACACTGAAAAAGGTTGAACACAATTTATTTTTTGAATACATTACATATTTAATCAAATTTTGAATATGTTTTTACATCTCATAAAGCATTAAATTAAGCGTAATAAATTGCAAAGTTGCGGTGAAGTTCTTAATTGTGCAGCTAACAATATAGTCACAAATAAAAAGGCCATTTTCATAATTGGAACATTCCTCACGACACCACTTCTGGCATTGAAGCACTAGAACCATTTTTCCGTTGGAGAGTCGAAATATTCCTCTTTATAAGTAGGACTTATAAAGAAGAAGTATTGTCATCTTGCCCTGTGCTTCGGCCCGTCATCGTGCGCCGTGACTGCCTGTTTGAAAGGATTCGTCTTCATTGCCATTAGGGGAAGGCGATTAATTGATGTTTATTCATGGTAATAAGCAGTATATAACCTAAGTTACTTATAAATACTAAAGAGAAACTATCTATCATTCCTGTATTTTTAGCAGTGCTTATTTACACATGCATAAATGTTATAACGTAGCAGCGGTAAATAATCAAAGCTTCAGAACTAAAACAAATATGATAATTTCAGCGTCTTTATACTATTGCTGAACGACCAGCCGATAGAAGAGCCAGTAGTATCCAGTTGGTGCTGTTTCCTAGAGAAAAACGCATTAATTAAGCCATTCGTCATCTTGCCCCAGTCTCCCCTATATATATATATATATATATATATATATATATATTTTTTTTTTTTTTTTTTTTTTTTTTTTTTAACATACTATTATTTATTTGGTGTTCTTTTTGTACGACATTTCGTATCAATAGAAACCTGAAAAGATAGACTGAAATGTGTGCAAAAATATTTTTAGAAGCAAGGAGTAATAAATTCAGCAGTGGTTCGAAAAAATAATTCATTTTAAAACCTGGATGGAACCAGGCCCAAAAGCAGACCCGTTCAATAGGTCAATATCTGAGTCTCCGGATTGCGAAAATTAAAATTTATCGGAAAAAATAACTCATCTGTAAATTCTAAAGTACATTTAGGAAAACAAAATTTTCCAGGAACAGAAAATTAAGGGTTAATAAAAACGACATTATGTTGAATAATTCAAACAGCCAGGTGCTATGTTTCAGTACGATCCCGCAGTTGCACATTTTAGGAATATTTGAAATAGAAGCATTTTCATATGGATAATCGAACGTAAAAATTCAGAAAAACCAGTAATGGAGTAAATTACAAGAAACATTTCGCTAATATGAAAATTAAATAAACATGTAAAGAAAATAATAATAAAGAAATAATAGAACAATTTTTAAAATACTCTTCTACTACACCTAATTTTGAACTGCTCCAAGAAAGACTTTTTTTTTTTCTTTTTTGATAGTTGCAAAAGATAAATTCCAAAATAAATCAATAAACTGCTTGTGTCAAAAATAAAATTATTTGTTACTATTTCTATTGAGTGAAAAACTAAGGACTTCTACTGCAGAAAATCAATCACTCAGTAACTTACCTTCGTTAGAATAAGTCTATGGAATGTCCCGTGGACTACTACAGGGAAATGTATTTTGATTTTAATTATTAATTTTTTTTCCCTTAAAACAAAAAGCTAAAACTTATTCAGATTTTGGTAGACCAATCAGTGAAAGAACACCTGAGCGCTATTCCACTGACAAAAATGTATAACATCGTTTAAACATTGTATCTGATATAAATGATTATTTTTCAAAAATTGGAATTTTTTTACGGTTCTACGTTAGGCGTTTTGAGGTGTCGAAATGAAAAAAAGTGCACCAAGTCAACTGAATGATCTTTCCCTAATTAGCGGACAACCACAGCATTGCCTAGTTTTTTTTTCTTGTATATAAATATGCAGAAGAAGAATACACACACACACACACACACAACTACACACACACACTACTCCTAATTCATGCAAGAAAATCTTTTAAAACATATTTTTAAACATTAAGTGTGGGCTTTTCATTCCTTGGGGTGTGTTAATTCACTAGTTGTTCTGCCATTTTTCTTGACTTAAGGTTATTGTTTAAAAAATTAGCTATTGGTGCAGTTAATTTTTAGAGAAGAGTAGTAAAACTACCAATAGTTGGCATTTTATAATGATTTTTTTTTCAGTTTGTTAATATAATTTTGAGGGAATTCCTCGTAAGGAAATTTATAATTAGTTATAACAGATGTTGCTATCTCCTAACATTTATGCCAGTTATCTACAGTTTTTTAACCTTGGCACTTACACCCCTTTGCATCTTTCTGTGTCATTTATAATTTATGTTCGATTTACAGATTACCGTTTCATGAGGTAGAATAAACATAATTTATATCTACGTTCTTTTATAATTTATTTAAAATTTTCTATTGCATACAAGAACAACTTTCAATGAAACAAAAATATCTTATTTTATGTAACAAAAGCACGTTTAAACTTAAATGAAAGTGAAACGTTTAAAATAATTACAACTCTCGAAAGTTGTTTTATATTTTAATAAAAACAGGGGTTCATTTTTTATTTGCTTTTCAAAGAGATTCAATTACAAAAGACAATGCACAAGTCATGTAAGTAAAATAAAGCGCTTGCTTCGGGGCACGGGAGATTTCTTTGAAGGACATTAAAAAGAAACCAGAAGGGAAATTAAATTCACTTAAAAAAACAAGATTTATTTTTTGCGTATATCCAGCAACACTTTTTTTTAATACGAAGCACATTTTGATGCTTTAAAGGTTTTTTGAATTCCCGAATGGTTATTTTTTTCTCCTCGAACAGAAAAAATGCCTCTTTCTTTTAATCATTCTATTTCTGTATAGTCATTTTCTGAGAAAGTATTCTGATAAAACTAAGAAAAAAAATCGTTGGTTCAGTTTTATTATTCTAAAATGAAGCCAATGCTGAAAAAAAATGCTTCAATTTGAACATATCATTGAAAACCTTGAAAGCCATAATTTTCTTTGTCAAAAAACAAGATTTCTTAATTTTGTTCCAATATGCATAGAATTCAAGGACACATACCCACACGCACACGCGAGTATGCAGAGGACTGCGGAGTCGGAGAGAAAATGACCAATTCTGGCTCCAACTTCTAGACTTTTAGAATCATTGACTCCTACTCTTACTCGGTAGTATTGACAGAGTTGCGGATAGAAGAACCGACTCCGACTTTTGGAATTTCAAAATCCAGCAGTCGGAGTCGGCTATTTTCCTTCCGACTCCGCAGCCCTGAGTGAGACAGGGCCAGTATACAAAAGCCCTGCACCAACAAAACAAGAATGATTGAATGGAAGTATGACCTTTGCAATGAGACAACAGCAATTTATTTTCTGTATAGATATTTCTATCCTGGTAAAGCTTTTGAAAAGTCAGGTCGACATGCTGTGAACAATATTTATGGGAAAAAGTTTGCTTTCAAGTATAATGTAAGAAAAATAATTCTGTCATCATAGTTTGAACCCCGCGAGGAAAAATTATCTCCATTGTTTGCTGCACTGTTTCTATGCTGTTAGACCAACTTTACAGACTAGTGTTATTAATCTTACTGTAGTTTATTAACTAACGTTTGTTTTAGAAGTAGAATGATGTTGTTCATTTTCTTTGACTGAGATCGGCAGCCATTGAGTTTATATTTTGCAATGAGGGAACTGTGAGACTGGAACAGTGAGACACCATTAACTCGTTGAACAGTGAGACAGGAACAGTGAGACACCATTAACTCGTTGCTCTCAGCTCCCATGGCACTTTAATATTAAAAGTGGAGAAATTATACATTGAATTACATTTAATTACAACCTGTCCATGCAAATAGCAGTAAAATAACTTTGAAAGCCCTGCACCAACAAAACAAGGATGCTTGAATGGAATTATGACTTGTATTGATTTTTTGGCTTGATGAAATAAAAAAAAAAACATTGTTACGGTGATGGTAGGTTCGTCAGCTTGGAGAGTTGGGGGGGAGGACTCGAAATCACGGAATCGGAATGAAAGTCACTAATTTCTCAGGGATTTTATTAACATCACTATAGGAACTGTGAAAAAACTGTATGCTTTCATTGAGATATACGCTGGTCAAAATAAGAACAACACTTCAGAAGACTTTTTCTAGAAATAAAGCTGAAGAAATTTAACAATATTGCTGATGACTTTCCTCTGAGAGTACATTCGTTTGTCCTTTGTGACCGGGATTTTGGGACAATAAAACGAATGTTAAACAGGTATGACAGATTATTACCATGTGAAATCCAATTTCTTATGAGTGAAATTCTGAAATTACATCAAGGTTCACAGTCAAATCTGTTGAAAACAATGAAATCTGTAGCGGCTAAAACAGGTGCCTTTCATTTTTTAAGATATTTATCTCCCAAATTGAGATTTTGGAAAAATATTCTAATATATATGTTTTCAATAATAATTCATGTTTAAATGTTTCATAAATATATGTTTTCAACTATCAACATTCATGATGTTTAATATTCGATGGAACATCAGAGAAAAACTTTTTCAGACTAGCTATTTTATAGACGTATTTTCAAGAGCATATTGCAAAGAGTGTGTAACGCTTGTCGGCTGAACTACCTTTGCCAATATTAAATATAAAGGGAAAATTTTCATGTTGTGGAAGAAATAACTGATATCAAGATGATTATTCAATGCAATTTTGAACATAGAAGGATAGAAAAAGCTGATTTACATGGAGGATGTATTAGATGAATATGAATATAGTTTTATGCACATTAAAAACTTTTGCTTTTTTTCTCAGTTTGTTAGTTTTTATATTTTGTTTTAATTGTTTTGAATCAGATTTTATAATTTCACAAAAACAAGACGAGTGAAAGAGGAAAATACAAGATGTATTTTCTTAAGATAATGAACTTATGAATACGGACTTTCCTAATTATTTTTGTCACTTTGTTATTGTATTTTTTACCATCATAGATCAGTTTGAAACAAATCTGTTTCACTTGATTTACATTTTCATCACTTTAAACTAGCCTTTCAGGATATTTATTGCAGAAAGTGCATAAGTCAAAATTTAAAAAAATAATAATAATTAATTACAGTGGCGAAATGAAACGCAATTTATGGTGAGGTAATGATCCTACTTGTGGCTAGATTAGTTATAAAATTTTTTTTAGAATTTAGTTCATATTTCTGAAGGAACTAATCACTTTTTATTGATTATCGAAAAGTTGCATTGGTGGGACTTATGCCCTTTCTGAAATAATTGATTCATCTGTAATTAAGGGAGGATGCCGAGCCTAAAAAATTGAGAGCCCCTACCTGGAATACTTTTCTCCTTTTTCCCTTTTATAGATTTTTTCATGAAAAAGTAAACCAAAACGCAGTAGTACCAAAATAAAGTTATTTTTTTATCAACCCCACAGGAAGACCTTGTCTGCTCATTTTAGAGAGATTTTGCTGCTTTTGAAAATATCGAAGTGTCAAGGCAAAAGTTGCTGCAACTATTTCACTTGTAGGATTTGGTATACAATATTGCTTTGTATATCTATTCAGTTTAGAGTAAGTTCTATATTCATGTTAAACATATATTGAAAAAAATATTTTGTAGGTTAAATGACTTACGCCAGAACCGAGTTTGTTCCTTGACCTACCGGGTGACAGACGTACCCGGACTATTCTCTCAAGACTTGCTAGTGGTTACATCAAGTGCCTCACTTTCGCCACCTGCACCGAGTGCCTAAGTCATCAGACTTCTCCAGTTCACATTTTGGGCATGGGACTCTCCAGGGAGAATCTCTTTAGCAATCCCCTTTTGGTCTTCGACTTCCTTACAGTCAACAGGATAGTGGATATTGTCTGATTCCGTCAGACAGTGAGAATACGCAACAACAACAACAATGACTTATGCCAAACTTGTGTCTGATATAAGTCATTGGAAAAAAACTTCAGGCTTCAAAAAAAAATCTTATTCCATTATAATTTGAGAGATTTTTAAAACAAGTAAACCGGGGAAATTCACAAAAATATTTTAAGCCATGATTGAAAATTTTGAACTCATATTGCAATTACAATTAAGAAAAGTAAGAGATTATAACAAATCTGTCATGCTTTCACAATCAACTTACTTTCTGAAGTCTTTTTCCTGAACTAAAATACAATAAATTATCTTCCTCTCTAATTCCGGAAATTCAGGAAAAGAAACATAATTTATTAGCAAGTGACATTTTGCTCCAAGATACATTTCTTCTTTCCCGAATAAAAAGATGAGAATAAATTAACTGGGAACCTTTTGCAATTCCAAGAAATTCAATTTTGTCTTGACACATAAACAGTTCCGGCAAATCAAGTCTTTTGTGTCTTATATGGGGTAACCATAGAAACATGTCAAACTAAGCTCGCATCAGCATCTATCACAAATTGAGATTGCCATGCTATGATTAGAAAGAACACGGAGTTGCTAGTGATCCGTACTTGTCCCGCGGATACAGTTAAAGATATCCATGTTATAATAAAACGTTGGGCAATTCTGCCAAAATGAAAAAGGAAAAAATGCATTCGTTTTTTATTGTTTTACTTGCTTTGAAAGATGGCAAAACCTAATTTTTCTACTTTTATCTCGTTCAGACGAGTTTGAATTTTTAATAGATGAAAGAAGTGAATTTAATCTTTATACATAAATGGCTACTTCTGTATGTATATCCGGGGTAAGCTTCAAAACTACTTGTCCGATATTAAGAGCCAGTTTTTATAAGAGCCAGGCAGGTCAGATACATGCCATTTTTGATTTCGCTGAAAATTTTACAGTGGACTCCTTCGAATGATTTTATAAAACGCATACTTTTTCTTTTCATCCAAAAAAATTTTTTGTGACCCACAAAAATTCCGAAATTTGATCCTGACTTAGGGTTTTTCTCAAAACGACATTTTTTAATATTCAACTATCTCTGCGCATTGAGCATCAGCAAAAGTAATCTTTGTGATTGTAACATGATATTTAGTGCCTCATATGAAATACATCGTACATTTTATGGCTAACCTTCAGTGGACCCTGGCAGGGGTGGCTAAACTGTGCCGAAGCAAGTGAAAATGTGACATGTTTGAAACCTCCTGATTGCATGCACTGAGGCTCCACCATGGTTTTTGTAAATAAGTTGTGTCATAATATATATAAACTAGCAAAAATACCCGGCGTTGCCTGGGTCAGTAATAATTATGAGAAAAAATCGTTACTTGCTTTTGTTTTCTGTTTTAAGTGAAAGAATCTAAAACACATCTTTTTGACGTGATTAAAAATCGAGTTTCTTCCTTACCCATAAAACTAAAATAGCAATAAGTATAAAGAACAAAATAGTATTGATTTAGAAACGAAAGCACTATATTTAAGCATATAAAAATTTCCAAAACATGAAATTAATCTTCTCATGTTTAAAAAGATTAATCTGTTGATACATTTTTTTAACATGGAGTCTAAAACCTTCTCTGTATGGCTAATAAAGTACGAAGTGATTAAAAAAAAGTAGCTGCGCTCGTAATCTCTTCATACTTGCTTTAATTATTTTGGGAAATTTCAATCATTGTGGGCTCTTGGTGCGATTTTACCGAATTTGCGAGAGTCATTTTGGGGTACCTTCGATGATGCTCCCCCCTTCTTTCCTTACTTTGTAAAACGATATGATATTAATTTTCGTTACAGAGATATCGTCGCCAGATGCTGAGATACTTTTGGTCACCATAAAATGGCGCTAAACAGTTTCATCCGAAATGTTTCCAAAATAAGTAGTAAAATCTGGTGATTGTTTGAAATTGTGCAAAAAGGAAAATTAATGAAAGTTTTTGTGCTGTTTATGGATTTGCCTAATTTAGTTGCTGGATTATTTAACACAGTAAAAAAAGTCTTTTGAAAATTCTTTGATTGGCGATATTTTGTTTACATGGTGAAAGCTGAGAAACATTATGACTTCAAAAACAGCGACGTTAAAAAAACTGCCAAATGCATCAGCTACGGAAATCTTTCTGCAAAAATTTTGGCGATCTGCTGGTTGATTGGATAATGAGTAAGCGTTCAATCAGCATAAATAATGATAAAAACCATTAATTACATTAAAGTTCTGTTTAAGTGGAAAATGATCAGCCAAATCATGTATTATTTGCCAATCTTGTGCAAAAATCTTACTTCAAGATTTGACTTGAGAAAAGCCTTGAACAGTCACGAAAAGCAAAGATAGTCAACAATACAACAATTGTCGCTATCGACAGGGAGTTGAGATGATACACTAAATACTGTATTGAGTTGAGGAAAGCCTTCGAACATGGAAATAAAAAGCTCATAACTCGTTTTTTATTCTACTTAGAAATTTCGAACAGGTGCCATCTTCAGCAGAAAAATCAGAGCTTTCGATGGACATATAATGTAAATATGTGTAAGCATTTTTTCATCCCAATATTAGAGAATTTATACAAAAATTGTGTTTTATTGCCCCCCTAAGGGGGTTTTGCCCCCCATAATGCGACGAAAACTACCCTATGTGTTATTCTGATGCATAAGCTATATTATTGTAAAGTTTTATTAAAATCCGTTCAGTAGTTTTTGCGTGAAAGAGTAACAAACATCCATACATCCATACATCCATACAGAAAAACTTTCGCATATATAATAGTAGTAAGATTATTCAATACCCTCATTAGTTGCATGGCTCACCCTCTGCGTTGCCTAAAAACGGCGGGTTTTGTATCGAAAAATGCTAAAAAGTTCAGTTTTCATGAGCCTTTATCTCAGTGCACTGAGGGTCAGTGTAGAACTGGACCCCTGCATTTCAAATTAGAGTATGTGTATTTTCACAAACAAGTGACAGAACTATGGGCAATGGTTCTTCAGGCTCATAAAATGCACTTCAAGATGAGGAAATTGCGTACGAGTTAACGACGCATCTAGTTAGTTGTACTCAAGTTATATGTTTTGTCTTGCATTTTTTTACTGTCCCACTAGTCAGTTAGGCAATTGTACCCTTGTTTTATAATGTCATAATATTGCTTTTATCATAAGTTCTAAAATATGCTTTGAAAGTTTTTGCTGTCATGGGAGTTTAGTGCAGTGAAAATAATATTTGTCAGTATAATGTACAGCCTAAAATGGTAGAAAATAAGCAATTAACAACGAATCTTAATAAAAAATGTTTGAAAATATACCTAAAACACCTTCAAAAGAGTGTTATAAATAACTTACGTTTTTACCGCAATAACAACCTAATTATAATACTATAAAGTATGCGAATGAGCATAATCAGTCTACTTGCAAGTCTATAACTCTTTTATGGTAAGTTTTTGATCACACTAGTTTTTTAAATAGTATCTGAAAGTCCTTAGGGGAAGTTTAAACCCTGATATGTTGATTGAAATGAAAACTGAATAGTAAATTTTACTGTTTTGAAATACGTGTTGTGATCTTGAAAGGAATTTGCCCATAGTTCTGTTACTTGTTTGAGAAAATATACATACTCTAGTTTGAAATGCAGGTATCAAGTTCCACACTGACCCTCAGTGTACTGAGATAAAGGCTTGTAAAAACTGCACTTTTTAGCATTTTTCGATAGAAACACTGCCAATTTTTGGCAGCGCAGAGGGTGTTCCAAGCAACTAATGAGGGTATTGAATAATTTATTTATAGTACTACACAAATAATGTTCAAAAACCATGGAACCAGGAGCCCTTAAACATGACACATTTTAAATTTATTTGGCCCAGTTTAGCCACCCCTGCCAAGGTCACTGAAGGTCAGCCACAAAATTTATGATATATTTCAATTCACTGTCATATTTTCAACACAAGAACTTTTTCGGCGGATGCTCAGTGCACAGAAATAATCGAATTTTAAAAAACTCTGATTTGGAAAAACCTCCACGTCGGGCTCCAATTTTACGAATTTTTACAGGTCCTCAAAAAATTTTTTGGAGGAAAAGAAGAAATACGTGTCTTCTAAGATCTTTAAAAGAATCCACCATAAAAATTTGAGCAAAATCAAAAATGGTATATATCCGAACACTCTATTTCTGCCCGGTTCTTATAAAAACTGGCTCTTAAGAATTTTTTCACTATACATAGCTACATTATCAGGAAGCAACATAAGCTATAATTCATTTCTAAAAAACTCAGTTTAAAAAAGTTATGATAGAAAACAGTAAATTTCATGTAATTTCCTCATTAAATGAATAAATATAAAACATCCTGTCATACAAAAATTCGTTGCCTTACAACAGCAATATTGATAGTTATCATATTAAAAATTTTGAACCAAGGCTTCTCTGGAACAAGTATGAAATTTATTGTTTTCTTTTCAAATATGACATCCACTTTTCTCAATCATAAAGATATTTTCACCTACTGAGCTTTAACATATAGGCAGAAAACCCTATTTTTTCCTATTCTGAGCGAAAGAGTCTTTTCAAAATATGTGTAAGTTTGTAAGTTTATTATTTACACTTTCAAACGAGTTTATGCATCGAAATATATATACATTAATTTCATATAAATAAGAACATAGTAATAATTAATCATAACGATTCAATTATAACGGAAGGCAATCTTTACAACTGACGCTGTTTTTGCAGTTAAAGACTACGTAATAATGTTTCTCGGCGTTCTAACCGAAATATAGCAATCAAAATAATCTTTAAAACTTTTGTTAAAATCTTTACTAATATTATAAAGAGAGAGGGCGGATTTTTGTGCGTTTATATGTTCGAGGTAATCTCCGGAACCACGGCACCTATTTGAAAAATTCTTTCACTACATGAAAGGTGCTTTCTTACTGAGTAACATAGGCTATAATTCGAAAAAATCCGATAAATAGTTCTTTTTTTTATTCAAATTTAGACCCAAATTTTACGTAAATTGCCTATTATTGGCTATTGAAGGGGGGGGGGAATTACTTGCACATATTAATATTATATATCGTTAAAAAGGGCAGAATATTCTGCGTTCTAAACAATTTATTTCAATGCTCTAACTTAATTACAGCGGGGGTAATTTGCGTTTTTAGCTCGAACTTTTTTAGGCTTAGCTGAAATTTAGGCAATACTTTCTTCATTAAATCTATCAGTGAAAAGTGAGGAAATTGTCCCACAGTTTTCTTTTTGACAGCATTGGAAAAAGCGAGATTTTTTATTCCAGCTCTCTCTCGACCTTTGGTCGAAAAAATTAGCTTCTGTCTTCAAAGGAAAAAAAGTTACAAGCGTTTTTAAATCATTTTCGAAATATGTCATTTGGATTCAGGATGTCAATTATTTTATTTTCGCGTTTCCATGGTTACGCTTTTTGAGTCCATTGTTTATTATTTTCCATTTCCTAAAACTTATTTTATTTCATTTTTCCATGGTTACGCTTTTAAAATCCATCTTTCGCATTTTAATTTCCTAAAAGTATTTTAATATCTGTCGTCATTGTTTGGAAGGGTAATTTTGCATGGTGTTTTGTTTCTTTTATTTAAGTTATTCTTTAAATTATTAAGTTATTCGTTTAATTAATTGTTGAATATATGTCACTTGACACAGTTTTTGTTCTCAAGGTAAACCGGGCAAAGCAGCTTTTAATATATGAAGATTTGAAAGCTACTGTTAATGTGATTTTAACCTTTTTGTTTGTTTGGCGAAACATTTATTATTGCCAAAGAAAAAACATCCTCTTCACTCGCAAAAGGGCTGCACTGCAAAAAAAAAAGCTGTTGTTTTTACAGTATAATACTGGCAGCTCACATTCCAAAGAAAAACTGTAAAAATTACAATTCTAAACTGTAAAATTTGCAGTAATATACAGTTTTATAACAGACATTTACTGTGAAATTTACAGCGATAAACTGTAAAATAAGCAGTAATATACTGTTTTATAACAGACATTTACTGTGAAATTTACAGCTATAAACTGTAAAATTAGCAGTAATATACTGCCTTTTAATGGAATTGCCCTGTGAAATTAACAATGATTAATTGTAAAATTAGCAGTAATATACTGTTTTTTAATGGAACTGCCCTGTAAAACTTACAGTATCAAACTGTAAAATTAGCAGTTATATACTGTTTTAGGAATGACTTGACCTGTAAATTTAACAGAGATAATATGTAAAATTAACAGTAATATACTGTTTTTTAACGGAATTGCCCTGCAAAATTAACAGTATCAAACTGTAAAGTTAGCAGTATTATGCTGCGGAATCAGCTGAATTGTGCCATAAAAGCAGCAGTAGTATACGGTTTTATAAATGATTTGTACAGTAAAATTAACAGCAGTAAACCATAAAATAAAGTTATCAATTTTTATGCAAAAAGGTTTTTTCACCATATCGTCTCTTTTCATAGCCGAAATCACTGCTTTTACAGCTGAAGAACAATATAGAAAAGTAAAGCAATTGATTCCGTATGTACGTTGTAGAAATCAGCCTACATACAAAATCGGTTCCTTTTCTAAAGTTTTTCAACCACAAAAATAATGTTTTAGGCTATGAAAAGCGACAATTAAAGAAATATAAAAGCCTTTTGCATAAAAATAGTTAACTGCTGCTAAATATATATTTTATTAATATTAATTTCCTTGTGCACAAAATAAATCAATGCTCCCCCTCTCTATATTTTATAAAGACCTGTTAAAGAAGGAAAAAAAGTGGCGCATTTTCATTTCTACAAAAAACATTTAGCTCTATTGCAGACTTAAAAATTTACAAATAGAAGGAAATTGCAAAATATGGTCTGAAACTTTATTTCGAGAACAGTTATAGCCTTTTCATAAAACAAAACTTTTTGATCCATGAAGGTAGTAAAAATGAGAAAGTTTTTTATATATAACTGAAAATACTACATCGTATCTTCACTAAAATTACTTTTTTCACTTCCAGCGTTAGTGAGTTGCTAAAATGTGCAGCATAACATGGGAAATGTTTTGCAGTATGCAATCCATTAAACCTTTAAGTTTATTTTAACTTTATACATGCAATTCTGTGCATTTATTTTTCTTTTTTGGTAAAACAAAATATTTTCATGGTTTTCTTCTTTTTTAATGTTATAAGTTGCATTTGGACCAACTTTATTTGAGAAATACTAGTAACAAACTTTATTTCACCCCATATGTGCAGTAAACAGCATTTAGACTGCAAAGAATGGCTTTTATTGTAAACTGATTATTATAGATTAGATAATACTTTATCCTATTATCCTTTTAAAGTTTACATACATGAAAACAATAAATATGTGACGGTTCAAAATTCCAGAGCTATTAAACAATTTTTCACTCGGTATAATAAAATATGTCAGGTTTATGAGTACTAGTATTAATTGGTTTTACTACTCAAAAAATTATAACTTTATATTGTTATACTGTTTTCATGAGAAAAAATAAAACATTCACACCATTAAAAATTGCCAAATTATTTTATTTCGTATACATCACCTATAAATATCGATTAGTAGTTTTTGCAGTGAAACTGCAGAAATTCATTTAAAACCGAATGCTAATTTTGTCAAGATCAACATTTTTACATTACAAACTTGATTCTTCTTTGTGACATCTTTGCCGACTTAGGTGCCATCATTAGGCCTTATATCATGAAAGCATCTGTCAAAATAAAAATTGTTAGAATCTCATAAAACTTGCGGACACCAAAAAAACATTCATGGAAAAATCAATTACGTAGGTATAAAAATACGCCCTAAAATGATTAAAATTATGACTCTGAATGATCTGAAATTAAGGTTGCCTTGGGAGTTGCTTTTATTTTGAAACCGCTTAACATATACCTAAATTGTAAATGAAGCTTTTATTTCAGGAACCAGTTAAGCGCTAAATGTGTTGTTTTAAAGAAAAAAAACTGCTGTGCAGCAATTTGAAAACTACGCAATTGAAACGGTCGTTATTATATCTAATTAAAGTAGACCTAATCTGAATACTTTACATAAGAACTCGAAAAAGAAAAAAGAAAGAAAATATCTTACATTTTATCTTCCATGTCAAGAAATGCACTTACACTGGTTTCTGAAATAAAATTAAAAAAAAATCCTTGTAACTTTCGGTATTTTTGAAGGATTTTGGACTACATATAAGACGATTGATTAAGAATAATATTTATTTTTTTCGATCGGATAACTGAAGTGATCGGTGATCGGGAGAATATTACTCCTTCTATAAGTTAAGAATTCCAAAAAAAGAAAAAAGAAAAAAAAAACAGCGGAAAGTTGTCCAAAATGGGAAAAATAACATCTTGGCCTAAAGAAATAAATAAAAATGTTTTAAGGATGATAAAACTTGAAACTAGTTTCTTCTTATAATAGGCTCCAGATTATCGGATTGCAATATGTTTACTTCAAAACAATAATTAGGATGAGGTAGAGAATTATTTTTTTTAGAAAATGGACCAAGGTCGACGTTTAGGACAACCAATTTGGGAAATATTGGGGTATTCATTTAAAACAATGAATACTGTATCTAGCCTCTTTTAGTCCTCCCCCCTCCTCGAGTTGCTATAGTAGCACTGAAAACCGTAGATGTTTTTTCTTTCTTTCCTTTTTTTTTTTTTTTTTTGTAACCCATATTCCTTTCCAACACTTGTTAACAGCTCGAGCTATATTCAACTGATACCAGCTTCATCTTCTTTTTCTTTGACAGCTGCCCAGTATTAGAAATCTGAATATGAAACAAAGTGTGATGTAAAATAATTATTTAGAACTCTGTACTTAATATGAAACATTTTATTAATAATTTTTTTAAATAATTTTTTTCATATATTTTATTCCACAATTGTGTTATTATATTGTTTAAATTTAATTTTTTGGAGCTTTTTTCTAAGTACTAAGGAATCGCATAAAAGAGTCATTTGAATTGAAATAAAATAATACCGTAAGAGCATCCTATCTTACATCTGTCTTAATATTTAAGCATAATTTAAGATGTTTCATTTAGATTCTATGTCTTTCAAAATGGGGACGCCCCACCCCGTTTTGAACAGCTGTCGATGTCCCCATTTAATCCACCAGCGACTTTTTTTTAAGTGATACTTCTTTTGATAGGATTTAGACAATTTATCTTTAAGTTTTTCAGAGTTTGCCTGAAACCTGGAAGAAACAATTCTATATTCCCAAAATCAAGATGGCTTAGTTAAAGTCAATTCAGTAAAAAGTGAAAATCGATCAGAAAAGTTGAAAGTTTTTAACAAAAGCATAAATCGACAAACATGTCAAGAAAAAGATTAAATCTGGTAGTGCCAGTTCTAATCAATAAGAAATTGTAAATCCACATTTGGCCCGCCGCCCTTCTTGTAAACAATGCTACCCTTCTTGAAAATGCTTGCCAGAAGACCGCACCTCTTTTAACTGTAAATTTAAATATGCTCACATTTGCAAACTTTTTATTTACATTACAAGTAAAATAATCTATAATTTTGTTTGATAAGTGTCACACAAGTCTGAATATGCGAAGAAAGTTTCATACGCTGTAATACATCGTACTTTAAACTCTAATCTTTATTGTTGCTCTCATTATAAAGTTGACTTTCAACTTTATTCCTTTAATTTTTACAAAAAATAAGTAAAATAAATAATAAAGTACTGAACATTCTGTTTTGGTTCCTTCGATTTCAATAACATGTAAAAACAAAGAATCAGTGCTCCAAAATTTACTGGAAAATTAAAAAGATAATAATAAATAATGAAAGAAGTGTACGTTTAATTTAGCTCTAGCAACAGAAATTTCTATATTCCGGTGATTCTTGAAATGATAATATTCAACTACCCGTAAAAACCAAAATTGAATTTTTACAAGTTTAAAAAACCCAGACGTAAATGAATTGTACGATCCATCACATTTCAATCGAAACAAAATTTAGTTTATCTTGTTCCAATACATAGTTCTTGATTGTAACATAAAACCTGACAACGGGCACACAAAAATCAGCTTGAGGTGTCCAATATGGCACAGAGACCGTAGAATAAGCTTTAGTGGCTAAGAACGCTCTAAAACTCAAAAGCATTTGTGATTACAAATTACATCCGAAAACATAAAAATATGAATGAAAAAGGTACTTATAAACTTCCATTGCCGGCATTCATGTCACTAAGTGAATCATCGCAACATCGTTCAGACTAGAGGCTTCTTTGAAATTTCAAGCGAAACACAACCACGAACTGCTATCTTGATAAAATGAGACCACCCATGCAATTCTGGTCACAAGTTACGTAGTTCTTTACATTTGCATACCACTAAACTCATAGAAATAATATTGCATTAGTGAATAAATTTAAATGAAGGAAATTCAGGCGGTTAGAATGAAATACTTTAAGACATGAATAAAAAATAGAAATATATTACAGGTCATCCGTTTGTGTGCACAAATTATAACTTAAACATAATGGAATAATTGAAACATTTAAAAAAAAAAAACTCTAGAAAAATATGTCATTGCAATTCAAACTTTGTGTAAATTTTCCCTAGAGAAAGGTTTTGTAAAACAATCAGCTACATTATTTTTAGTTTCAACAAATTTTATTCCATATTCATTTTTATCAATCAAATTCCTTAGGAAATGGTACCTCACATCAATCTGCTTAGTTCTGCAATTTTCTATTGCAGAACTAGAAAAATCGATTGCAACTAGATTGTCACAGTACAGAGTACTATTAATCAATCGAAAATTCTGAACTCTTTTCGTGGCCAATTCATTTAAAATTCCTTTGATCCACAACCTTAGATTATTCACGAATTGAAATATACTCCACTTCCATCGTTGACAGTTCTACGCATTTTTGTTTGAATGTACCACCATATTATACATACCCTATCCCAAAACACTAAAAGCCCCCCCCCCCCCTCCCCATTGAAATCCGGTCGTCGTGATTCGAGGCGTAACCTGTATCAGAATGACAATGATTTATTCAATTTACAGACAAAATTTAGATTTCAGGGATGGACAAACCTTTCAGGTTGTCTCACAAATCTCCTCTTTTACATCCGCATATAGATACGCACTGCAAACATCTACATGGAAATGGACTCAATGTAGCTTATACACAAAAATTTAAAAGGAAGCCTCAATCAAAGGAAAGGAAATTACTGGAGAGAACACTTGCGAAAAGTATCCTCCCCCCCACCTGGTGGGTATTTAAAATTACCAGTCTGGCCTTGAATCGCATTATTTCATTCTGCTCATTTGTTTTTTTAAAAACCACCTGTACCCTTTTTTCTTTCTAAAACTTCCATTCAGTGGAACCAATTCGTAAACGTTTCTTTCTCATATCACCTGAATGTCTTGAGCCATTGCGTTTTGCCAATCTTAAATCTCGGAAATGTTAGCTTCTAACTTACTTGAATTATCCTCCCTATCTTCATAAGAATCTGAAACTTTTCTTGAGTTATCATCACAAGTGAAATTAAAATATTTTGGGTCATATTCAATGTTATTTTCAGAACAATAAACCTCGGCTTCACGATTCGGACTTCAGAACCGTCGCCGTCGTGTGAATAGAATAATACATATCCCTGCTTTTTTTACTTTGCCTTGGTATTTCTTTAACCCATGTAATTCCCAACATGCTATTTTATGATTTTCAGGATATTCTTCTTCTACTTCAGATTTACTCAGTAGTGAAATAAAACTGTGTCCCTCTGTTTCCCGTTCCTGGGAGGGGGGGGGGGTCGCCCAGAACTTATTTTCATCGAATTTAACATTCAGCGTTTCTGTCACTTCGCGATTTTTGAGATCCCAAATTCTGTAACCTTTCATATAAAACGCATATCCTACCATGACTCCTTGTTGAGCTCTCATATCCAATTTGTTTATTTTCTGTTTTGGAAGTTCAATATACGAAATACAGTCAAAAAAACGCGGGAGTGTTTAATAGATGGCTTTCTTCCCCCAAATAGCTCAAAAAAGGTTTTGTTAAATAGATGGCTTTCTTCCTGCAAATAGCTCAATAAAGGTTTTGGTTTTTCCTTTTAAAGCCGCTCTAGTCCGTAAGTAGTGGAAGTACATAGCTGCTTCGGCTCAAAACTGCTGAGGCAAACCCGATTCATTTACCAAGTTTTTCCCCATGGGTTAGGAGGGTATTTTCCCCATGCAACCCGATTTTAGGACAGATTGGAGTCATTAAAATATTTCATTTTTAATAACTTATTCATTAATGCTGGAGAATAAATGTTTTTACATTTTTGTAAAGAAAAAAGTACCAAAAACAAGGAAGTTCTAATTTCAAAGGGGGGCTCGAGCCCTCCCCCCTTGCCCCCCTATATGGGTGTCCTTGTCTATGACGCTGTTAACTAGAGGATTTGTTGGTTTTTTTCGATTCTTATGCTTTGGTCCCTAAGGTAAATTTCAAAAGTTCAGAAATTCCTTTCCGTTATTGGAGCTTTGCCACAAATCTCTCTGTTATCTTTTGAAACCTGACTTAAACTTCACTTTTCTTCTTTAAGAAATAAACCGGAAAGTCTCTTAAAAAATCGTCTATTATTGTGAAAATAATTCCCCCTCCCCCCTTAAAGAACTTAACTGCTAAGGAACCCATCGTATTTAAATGCAAAAGATCTTACCCGGCGTTGGCTTGAATCTCCGTTACAGGTTTAAACGAAATTCTCCGATTTTTTCATTTTACACGGATAACAATCTGACATATTTTTACTTTTGATATGCAGTGAAAGACAGTGAAGTACAGAATCGCACTTTTCAGTATTGATAATATACTTTTTGTTTTCATCATGAACACGTTGATGCCAAACTTTAAGACTCAAAGTGTTCTAAAAGTCAAAATGTAAGGAAACTGATGAGTTTCAAGGTTACAAGAGTTTCAAGTTCTACTGTAATTCTCGAGCATCTACTTTTCTAAATGAGCATGTCCTTCAAAGCGAATAAAATATGAAAAACAATGCATAATAATGTAAATATTCTACTTTGAATTAAAAAGTTGTAATTTTGACGAGAACGAAACACTGCCAGATCAGAAATGAAAAGCTGAAAATTTTAAAATATATCAGGCACGGCCTGAACTTAAATATGTTGGGAAGGCGAATAATCTCAATTTGCCAACTTACATATTTGCCGATTAATAAAATACTAGTGAATGCACACATTAAGTAAGCACAATTAAGTACAATATCTAATGAAATTTGGACATTCGAGAATTCAAAAATTGCAACATTACAATTATGTCCCCAAATTTACCGAATAGCCAGACAAAATTTCCCCAATATGACATTTTTGGGGAGGTCATAGAGACTTCCCGTGACCTCCAATCGAGTGCCTTTGACTATAGTTTCAAAAATTATTTTTATGTTCACAAGTTTCAATGGTCTTAGTGCAATTTTCCTGAAGTAAAACTTTAATTTCCTGCTGACGCAAATATAAAACTTTTAAAACACAAGGGTTTCGTGTTTGTATCTTAAGATGCTTATTTTTTTAAGTTTTTTTTTCTTTGAGTGCTTCATTGGTGATTTTTTTAATTATTATTATTTTAGTTTCGATCGATAAGTATGAGAGCTGGCTCCAGATTTCAGAGAATTTTGAGTCGTTCAGACATCAGAGTTTTGTATTTCCACAGTGTCAAATTCCTCAACAAAAAATATCAGTAGATTTGATACTGTTTGCATGTCTCTCTGTCACGTTGTTATTTTATTTTTTTTACATTTTATTCATCGAATTATGTACAGAATATAAAAGTTACTGACGCTATAACGTAATGTTTTTCAATAAAATGGTTAAATGCAAAATGTTAAAGAATTTAAAACTGAACATAAGAAAGAAAGAAAAAACAGAAGAATGAAGTCAATAGCGATATGCTAAAAATTCACTAGAGAACATAAACATTTAAATTTTAAGTACTGACATAGTATATAACACAAAATATAACCGTATACAAAGTTTAATAATCTAATAACTTTAAATACGATTAAGAAAGGAATTTATTTATTTTTAAATAAAATTTGAGTTTCAGAAAATGTTTAAAAACTATCATACGTGCAGTAAAATATTCAGAATCACAACAACTACTCGGATTTTTGCTATGAAGCAATCGCTACACCTTAGCAACTATAAGAAATTGCAAAGCCAATATCAACGAATATTGGGATACGAATAGCGATTTCAAAATAATCACTGTTATTTTACATACATTCTCGATGATAAAGAAAATTACATTTTGAGCAAAAGGGAATGAATAATATAACTAGCACTTACCTTTAACTTGGATTATAGCTGAACAGTCCCAGCCTCAGCACACCCGAATTATCAAAAAACATGACTGCCAATACCTTGAATTCATTAGTTTCTCTTCCCGTATGAAAGAAAACCTTTTGTGCATCGTTTTGCGCAATCTAAAATATTTTTACAGTTTTTCTCTGTTATTTAGCTGAGCAGTATTAAACTGTAAGAAAAAACAGTATATTACTATAAAAACAACAATTATTTTTTGCAGTGTTGGTTTCGGTAGTGTGGTCGCTTGGCACGTTAGGTGCTGAGCAGTTCAGTCTAGGATTATTGTTTTAAGGCAACCGTTAATGTAATTCATTGTTTTGGCGATGTGTTTTGAAAGAAAAGAAACTTTTGATTTGTTTTTATCCGAGTGAAATGTCCGACATTTTCTTCTTTTTTTCTGACGATGATTTTTGAATGTTCAACGAGATGTTTTTTTGTTTTTCGTTAGACGAATGGATTATGATAGCGTGGTTTCTGGGCAAGTTTGGCGATAAACAATAGAGCTGCGGAATTATTTTTACATTTGAACGATATTATTTGATTTCTTTTTTTTTTTTTTTTTTTGTTTATTTGGCGAAATATTTTAAATTTCAGTAAAAACCGCTTCACTTGCTAAATAGAGTTTTAAAGCAACTGTAAATTTAATTTAATGATTTGACGAAAAGTTTTAAATTCCAAAGACGCATAAATATATATATATATATATATATATATATATATATATATATATATATATATATATATATATATATATATATTGAAAAGGTGTGTACGCATTTTATACAAAGAAAAACGATCATTTCACACCAGAGGGGGAGGGGGCGTCAATTTTTTTTTATTCAACGGACTTCCATTAAATTTTTAGCACGTGCATCGCTGTGCGGGTACTGTTAGTGTAAAATTATCCACTAACTAAATTAGGCAAATCTATAAGCAGCACAAAAACTTCCATTAGTTTGTCTTTGTTCACAATTTCAAACACAGGCCAAGTTTTGCTACTTATTTCGGAAGAAAATATTTAGTGTCATTTTCTGATCACCAAAAATATTTCAGTATTTGGCGACAATATCTCTTTGAAGAAAATTAGTAACAGACAGTTTTACAAAGTATGGAAGGAGAGCATTATCTAAATTATCCCAAAACGAAAATTTGATAACATTTTAAATCGCACGTAGAACCCACAATAATTGAAATTCCTCAAAAAAAACTAAGCAAGTATAGTGGGATTACGGGCGGCTTCACTTTTTAAAACCGTTTGTGTTTCAATAGCCAAATAGAAAAAGTTTTAGATTATGTTTAAAAAAACTGATAAATCGTTATAAACATATGAAATTTCATGTTTTAGAAATTCTTCAAATTTTTTTTTGCATAAATGTCGTGCTTTCGTTTCTAACTGAATACTATTTCGGTCTTTATACTTATTGCTATTTTACTGTTATGGATGAATCACATCAAAGTGGGGTGTTTTGAGTTCCTTCAGTTAAAACAGGAAACAAATGAAAGTAGCGATTGTTTCTCACAATCATTACTGACTCAGGCAACGCCGGGCATTTTTGCTAGTTTACCATATGTTCTGACTGACGGGCATTTCTATCACGCGTTGAATCAGTTATGAAGAGCAGAAACGTTTTTTTTTTCCTTTAAAATTTGATTTCAGTGGTATTACAATTTAATGTTTACAGTAAAGTCACAACGTGTCATGGCAATTTACTGGGACGTCACTGCGAGTCCTAATATAGTCACAAAAGGGCAGAGTTGTACGTCTTTCAGCTGTCGCGATGTGACACATTTTGGACATGTTTTACTTGACATCACTGCGACGGCGCTGTAACGATTAATTTGTGACCTGACAAATAGCGTGACGTTGAGACACCGTCGCTGCAGTATCAATTTGGGACGTCATCCCGCACTAACGTCCGTTAGATACTGCAATCTGTGGATGACTTTACAGAGACGTTTTAATGACCTTCACGCCACGGGGACCCTTATGTAAGCGTCACACCACTTTCATATAAGGGACTCATTTTAGTCACTGTGCTATTAGAGTATTACATCGCAAAATAAACCATATCGATTAGAACTAAAAGGCACTTGAATAGAGATTAACTTTATTTAAAAAGACCAGCATTGACAAATTGACTAAATCGTTTTTGCCTAATTAGCCAATATTTCCTGAAAACTATTAAAGCTTTATTGCTAAATTTAATCTATATGTATGAAAGTGTCTGTGTATGTGTGTGTTATATCTTTTATATAAATTTAGTTTGCGTCGGATATTTGGCAAATTTGGCATAAAAATCCTCTGATGCTCAGAAATTCTCATAGAAGGGGGGGGGAGGTCTTCCCTACAATGAGGTTTTTGCCATAAAATCCATGAAACGGAATTTTTACGCCTATTAATAACAATGATTGCGTTTTTGAAGTCTAAAAGAAATCAAAAACAGATCTAAATGTAACATTTGAGTTTAAAATTACTCTTTTCTACATATTATAGAGAAATTTTACATTATTTTTTTCTCTTTTTTTTTAAGTTTGAATGTTAAACATGCGCCGCTTGACACAACTTTTATTTTCGAGGCAGACCATGCAACACCGGTTGACGCAGTTAGTTAAATACAAAACAAGCGCAAGCGTGCAAACAGCCTTATCAGAAACAAATAACACAAAGAGCAAAAATATATCAGCCTTTTCTATTCGTTCGTACATTGCTGACTTTTTCCGCCATGCCAATCCGTAATCCATGCCTCTCTCTTCATCATGTAGCAAAGGAAACGGAAAAGAATAAATTGTGAAGAATTTCTTCTGTCAGTTCTCAATTTAGCGAAATTGCATTCTGCCTATTCATCTGCCAAAGTAATCCAAGATGTGACAGAGGGTCGCAAAGAAAGATATCCTGGAAGTAAGAAGTGCGCTCAGTCCTTCCCTAATTCACGCAGTTCGAGTGTCAAATTGCAACAAATGCTTGCGGGAACTTTCGTACAGCTGTTGCCATAGTTACACTAGGAATTGCCCTAGACCTTTTGAAACACTGAAATGCGATCAGTAAATTTACATTTATATATATAAGAGACATAACGTTTATATGACGTTTGAATTTCTTTGTATTAAAAGCGTTCAAAAAAGATAATGATAATGTGGTCGTTTCCAAAATTTTAAAAGTATTTTTTTCTGAAAGAGCATGCTTAAAAACATAGGATCTGACCATTTTTAAATTAATTTATTTAAGTTAAATATTTTTAAAAAATTACTTAAATCGGCGCGTTTTCAGTGTTTACATTTCTGTCGTGTGAAATCACAAATGATGAAATGCCATTCAATGTTGCCATTCACAGAACAAAATATTTAATTCGCATCTTTACTGACGTGTATTGGCAACGATATGGTTGATAGCAAGCGTAGAGCGCAATTTTAATTCGCTGCTTGATTATCATAACGTGGAAACGTAGTAGAAAGATACGTCAAATTGCATCATATGTGACGTCATAAAGACCACGACTTGTTTGAAAAATCGGACATTTTAAAAAATTAATTAAAAAAAAACTGTTGGGAAAATGAAACTATTTTCTGAGTCCATGTAATTTTATTGCTCATTCTATCCATTTCAATGACTAAAAGTAGTACTTTTTACTGAAGGAAACCACCCCATTATTATAGTTAGTTTTTCATCTTATAGATGGATTTTATTGACTACGATTTTTATAGGGTCTTAGCTTTTATGAACCAGCTTCAAAATTTTCAAATTATTCTAACGTAGATTATATTTATCTCTGGCTCACAATTTCATTTCTTTTATATGGTTTATCCCCAGTTTCGCCGACAATTCAAATTTCCTTACCCCTTTCCTATATCAAAAGGTATAATAGTAACGGAAAAACGGGGGAGGGTGGATTTCTTTTCGGCAAAACTGGGGAGGGGGACACCATTTTATATATGCGACCGCATTCGTGGATTGCACACAAGACTAATTTGGCTTTTCCCCAATTTTCGAACAAAGAAGAAAAAAATACGAATTAAAATCTTCTCTGCTAAAAACACGTTAAAATTGTGAGTATGAGTGTTTTGTTGACCTGTTTAAAATCAATCTCCGCCTTTTGCTCTTTTTTAGCCTACTTTCCCGTAAAAGGAAGAGCGCATGAAGAATGCTTAATGCAGCTTAAAAAGATCGTTAAAAGCGAACAAAAAAAATGTCTAATATCCTCATATATATAATAGCGAATTCACTGACCATGTAACGCTCCTGACGTCATGAACAATGAAACTTGCCCTGCAGCATGATAATTTGATAATATTTTTTGTAATGTTTGACTTGCAGAGAAATGCTTTACTTTTTGACAAGGCTGAACTGTATCCAGTAACTTAACTGTATTCCCAATAAGACATTTTAGTTGGATGAAGAAACGAAAAATGGGCTTAAAATTAAAGCTATCTACTGGAGTTTAGGGTTAAACCACTGGAGTTAGCGTTAAAATTTCAACTATCAAACTATCCCCAAGCAGGTAATGGCTTCGTTCAAATGTAGAAACAATTTCCACCTGTCATGCCTTGACGGGCGATTTTCTAGTAAATAAAATAACTTAAACTATAAAAAAAAAAAATTAAAAATGGGAAAGTAGTGTTTTGAGACGGAGAAAATGTGTTTAGTCACTCTTTCTGTTTTCCTCCCCAAATATGTTTTGAGTGAATATTCTGATTCGAACACACGTTTGTTTTTGTTTAAAAGAGGACGTTGACTAAACATAAAAAATAACTCAAATCATAACCAAAAATTACAAGCGCACTATATTTGGAGCAAACCTAATCTTGCAGGATTGTGGACATTGTGTGCTAAACAAATCCTAATTGGGTTGTTTCCGAAATTTTAAGGGGAGTTTTTTCTGAAAGAGCATGCTTAAAAACATAGGATTTGGCCCTTTTTTAAATAATTTAACAAAGTTTAATATTTTTTGAAAAAATTTTTTAATCGGTGCGCAGATTTAATTTTACATTGCTTTCCTTTGCTCATGAAATCACAAGTGATGATACGCCTTTCATTGATGCCATTAGTTCAGAGCGCAGTATTTTGGCATTGAATAAAGATAAAACATCATAGTGCAATGTATTATAGTGCAATATTATAGGGCAAGAAGTTCATGTTTGTTTCATAAAAGCCTTCATTCAAAATTCTCAGGATGACTGCTATTAATATTACTGTTTTTATGGCAACATCCTTTTTAAACAATGCGTAAATATTCAGTCCGCCAATGCAGTAGTGCGCCAAAGTACATCACTTGCGAAGTTATAAAGATCACGCCTTATTTTCAAAATCGGACAGTAATAAAAGAAATAAATAAAAAAACTGTTGGGATTTTTTTTCGGGCTCTATGTTATTATTTTATTATTATTATTATTATTATTCTATCAATTTCAGAGACTAAAAGTAGTACTTTTTACTGAAGGAAACAATTCCATTATAGCTGTACGACTCTTCCTGGTTAGGTTTGGTCCAACTATAGACTCACAATGTTTATATTCCAAAAATGTTTATGTATAGAATTGTGTATCTAAGGAATACGCACCACCCTTCATCTTGGTTTAGAAGCCGCCCTCGTCGGAAAATTAAATTGAAGCTATTTCAATGTGCACTACAAATTTTCATCAAAGTGAAAAACTTCTAAAACTCATATCAATTTCACGCCTGTAGCTTTCTGTGGCTTGTTAATACATTCATGGGAAATTATGGGCGAACATATTGATTTCGTTTGAACACACAGTCTGCCTGCAATTAAAGCGATCTGGATTCTGATCAGTACTAGGACGATCAAGGGAGAAGGAGCCGTTCACATCACATCTCGCTAATGCATATAATTAAATCACGGAATGTCGAGCTGTTTATGTTTACGCTACGCGGCGCTTCATCAAATGACGGATTCTCGAGATAATTAGTTATGAACTATCTTGGAGGAAATTACTCAAACTTGTTATCTCTCTTTGGAGACTGCATGGAATACGCAGGATAGGATTTGGAACTGCTTGAATATCATTTTTAAAAATAAATGAAGTGTCTAAAGACAATCTATAGAAGAAACTTCTACCTTTTCTTTTTTTTACATACTGAACCACCCTTTTTTACATACAGTTCACCCTCACGTTTTCTCTGACACCACGCTCGTGTTCTTTCTGCGCCTGACATAGGGATATCCATATCAAAATTGTATATTTTAATGAAGAAAATAGATTTTAAACAACAAGACTCAAAATCCGCATTTAATCGTTGCCAAAAATAATGAAATATAATGCTAATTATAAAGCTAGTTTTGCTAATAAAAGTAAGCGAACTAATTTCAAGGCTGAACTTAAGCAATGTGGATTGCACTTTTATACTGATGATTTGACTAGAACTAAAGAAACAATCGAAAACCTTTTTATTTGAAAACTTTTAACTGCCCAAAAACATGCTAGTTGTGTATTCAGTAAATTAACGCCCAATAGCCAGGGCTAAAGCAGAAATACATGAAATACACCGCCAACTCAGTCATTTCCAGCCAAGGACTGCAGTTTCGTGCTTATTAGCACTCATCAGCCAGGCATAGGAAGGTGACGGAGCTGGAGATGGAAAACCTCTTAAGGAAGCCAAGAGTGCCAAACAAACTGGTAGCTAATATAGAATTAGAGCAGACCAGACGAGTGACCGAAGCAATGGTTCGGTTCAACTCGAGGATTGAAGGCAAGGTATGGTATATTTAGTAAATTAACTGGGGGTCCAATAGCCAGGGCTAAAGCTACCAGTATGTTTGGCACTCTTGACTTCCTTAAGAAGTTTTCCATCTCCAGCTCAGTCACTTTCCTATGCCGGGCTGATGAGTGCTAATAAGCACCGATGAAGAGGCTCCATTGTAGCTGTAAAATAGATATTTGCTGTATTTTCGTGTTTATTTTTTTTTATTTAAGTTGACTTTTCAATTTAATCATAATAAATACGTGTTAAGAATAAAATCAAGCAGTAAAAGTTTCAGCTGTACTTCGCATTATTTCACAAATCTTACGCAGTAGTAAAATTCCCACAAAAATTCTTTAAAGCGCGTAATAGTTGGGAGCCCAGAGTGTTTTTGGGGATTTACTCGAGTGCGTCAGATATACATAGACGAGATAGCTTACATCCTGTCGAGTACCCATACCTACACCAAGTGTTGTTCTTTTTTGCTGGTGGATGCGTCTAGGACAGTCTGTCAGATTAGTAAAAAAAAAGTGATCATTGGATTTATTGAAGCGCGTCAGAGTAAGATAAGGTGGGTTAATTACAAGCTAAAGAGTGTATATTTAGAAAATCTGACGATTTCAGCGTAACGCAAGAATATTAAAGAATTACAAAGTTACAAAAAAAAAAAGGACTTCCCCCCCCCCTAGCTATCATATTAAATATACCCCTCAAAATCATCGTCAGATTTTAGGCTGCCGTGACTGGACCATTAAGCCGAACCTTCTGTATAAAAATCTGACACCTCTATTGTTTCAATATGAAGATTTTTTTTTTTTTTTTGCAGCCCGTCAGATTAGTAAAAAAAAAGATCACCAGGTTTGCAGATGCGCGTCAGATTAAGAAAAGGTGGGTTAATTACTAGCTAAAGAGTGTACATTTAAAAAAATCTGACGATTTTAGAGTAATGTAAGGGTTTGGGAAGGTTACAAAGTTGCAAAAAAAGAAAAGTCATTTTTTTCCTTCTAGCTATCAGATTAAGAACACCCCTCAAAATAATCGTCGGATTTTAGGCTACCATGACTGGAGTATCAAATTGAACCTTCTGTATAAAAATCTGACGCACTGGAGTAAATCCATAAGCCGATTTTTCTTTTTTTGCATTTTCAAAAATTCGCTACGAGCTTGCGTCACTTCCAAAACGTCAGTCTTTTAAATGGTGATATTTTTAAAGGTTACTTAACCTTCCCTCTGAATATCTGACGCGCTCGAGATTTTTTTTTTTTTTTTTTTTCCTATCTTCCCGGATGGCCACACCAACCACGCAAGTCGTCAGATCAGCATAACTTTTGTATTAGAGACACATTGGAGCATCAAAACTATCAATATCGGACACGCTCGAGTATGTCCATGTAACTGGTTTTTTTTCTTCTTTTTTTTACATTTATGAATATCAGTAGATATTTTCCCCACCACTGAAGTTGAACATTATGCAACATTATCTTCTTCTTATAACATAAACTACAGAATCCAATAGTTCCCCGCTTCACTCAAGGAAATCCACATTTAGCATAATGGGCTCCCCTACTATAATAGAACGAGCGTACACTTAAGTAAGTGTCCATACTTGGGACACTTTTGAACTGTCAGCTTTAGCAGCACATTTATCAATGTTTTCAATTTGAACGAATTATTCTGTTAAAAAAAACTTAGTACTTTAACATCATCTAAATATCATTTAAATTTAACAATGTTGAATATGTACAAAGGGATGGCGTAGTTAATTTTAAAAAAAATACTTTACCTTAGGACAAGGTACATATGCATAGATATGCCCCTCAAAAAATAAAGCAAAAAATACTGCATCCTGCTCTCTAACTTGGGACAGTTACCATTTTTATTTTTTTTTTTAATGTATGCAGCAATATTATAGCTTGGGATACCAACTATCATTTAAAAAAAATAGAACTAAACAAAGGAAAATAACATTTAGTGAAATGTCTCAGTCCTTTAAGCTTTCATACATTTCAAAATTTACACTTGTCCCTGCACATATAGATTGTCTCAACAGCTTTCTTTACCCTTTTGAATGCAAAGTTTCGGTGTTCCCCGCGTTTTTAGCCAGTGTCCAACTAAAAAGTTTAAAACTGGTTAAGCTGATTATATGATGTATTTAAAAAAAAAGAAAAATAGTGAGGCACACAGCTGTAACCTTCAGGAATACATCATTGTACCACTTGAAGAAAACACTTCTCTCAAATCAAACATACATTGTCATAAATATTTTTCAATAGGTCAAACATGTAGGTGTACTGAGTAAAATAAGTGATTCGTTGAAGAGAGAGATTGAATGAGATATTCTTCAAAAACGTCAAATGGCACCACCAAGTTGTACCATTTTACGGTAGTATTTACATTCCACGTAAAAGGACATAGAGAAAAACTCAATTGTTCGTAATAATTTATAATACTATTCGATTCAAACAGATGTCGTAATGTAAGATTTGCTCATAGTATTCGGAATTCTATTCTAAGTCATCCCTGTCAAGCTACCTTGTCATAGTGGAATTCCAATCACTCGGAGTTCCTATATCACGTGGTTACTAAGACCAATCAAACGCCAATGATCATCACGATTGAGCCGGTGCAGTAGATATTACTTCATGCAATGCATTAGGATATTGGAAGCCGCAGGGTTGCTTTGGGTAACTATAAACAGGTGAGGTAGGGTAAATTTGGCTTAAGTTTTTAGAAGATCTGCACTGTACATGCTACTTGTTTTAAGAATAATTACAAAAATAGAGTACGAGAAGAACTCTGTATAAATACTAAATTAATATAAAGAAACTTTTTTTTAAATAACCTTTCAGTCCCATTTGAAATGATTTTAAAAACCGTCATATTCAAAGGTGTTTTTTTTTTCTTTTGGTAAGAACATCATGACTTCTTTAACTTTCTCAAACTTTATAATTAAAGTTTCAGTTTGAAGATTTTTTTCAATGCTTTTGGCAAAATATAAACATACAACTCACATTGCAGTTGTTTTTTCGAAAAAGAAATCGATTTACTTCGTTTTTATTAAGCACTGCTTTAATGTATAGCATCCCGAAATAGAGGACCATTAGCTCGGATGTTTAAAGTGTCATCCAAAAATGTGATGACTGTTAGTTCGAGTGCAAAAATTATAAAAGAAATTTTTCCTTTTTAATCGATTAATTCGATTGCAGCTCGCAAGCCCCTAGTATATATTATTTCTTAAGTGTGTTTTATTTGTGTGGGTACGAACTAACTAATATAATACTTCATCAAACTTCACTAGCAAGATGTCATTTTGAAAAGATTTTACTTCGATCTGCAAAACAAAATAAACAAACGAGTCACATTTCGGCTGTTATTCGAGAAATTACACTTAAAAACTCGGATTTTTGAATTCCAGCTATCAAGCGCGAATGCTTCGCACGGGTCAGTTAGCTATATCAAAATTCCAAATAAACATTTCTGTTACCTTTAAGTGGCAAGAGAAACCGATACTGCCACAGGCTGCAGGGCCCTCACAATTTAGTATAAAGCTTGACTATGTCGCGAAGTGAACCAAGTAAAATTGCGAAGTACTTACTCTTTGGACGAGCGTTCGCGATCAGAAGCCCCTTTGTGTTTTCAAGAATGTAAAAGTGCATTTGTTGCAGTTTTTTGAATTAATAACGTAACTCTGATGATATGATTGGGCAGTGAAATCATTACTGAGATATTTCAGAAATGAAATTACGGTATTCAAATAACCGTGACTATCCTTCCGCGATATATTTCAAGTGAAAAAATTTATAACGATGTGTCTTACTTATCGTCTTTAAAAAAATCTTCTTGTTATTTTTGCGATGTATGCCGCTTTTTCACTGGAATTACAGTTCGGGGGAAAAAACTGGTTACGGACTGGAATGCGGAATATCTTGCCTCTCTGGTTGCGTTCGACGAACTCGACCGGGAGCGACCGGTTAGTTAATCACGTGACAGATAATGATCACGTGCTCCAATCAACCAATCAACCGCTTATAGACCAAGAGCTGACCCCCGAAAACGCGATTTATCTCTTTTATGGCTTGTGGCCGGTTAAAATAATAAAAAAATGCAATTTAAAACTTTGGCTCGAATCCCCCCCCCCCACTAATTTTGGGTCACACGGCTGCGGGGGTGGATGAAAGGTCAAAAAATGAAAAATATCAAAGTGATGAGTTAAATGGTTAAAAAATATATAATAGCTTTAAATTAATAAGAAAAAAACCCGTAGCGAATTTCCCCCCCAGCTATGTTGGGCGAACGTGGTGCCCCCCAGGTGTAAAGTATCGATTATTAAACTTAAAAAAAATGATCACTTTCGTGGGGGGGAATTTTACAGGGTATTAGTTTCATTATTTTGATTGCCAAAAAAAATTCCCCCCCAGTAACTATGGGTCAATTTGTCAAAAAAAAACTTTTTTTGTTCCTCTTTATTTGGTTCGAGTCGAGTATTATTCGAACTTACGCATGACTGTTTAAGTTTCAAAAAAAAAAACCCCAAAGTTTGAACGTTTTTTCATTAAAAAAAACTCCCCCCCCCACACCTATGGAGGGGGTTGCTACGCGGTGCGCAGTTTTACAACGTGGTGCCCCCCCCAGGGGTGAATTGTCGATTGATTAAATTAAAAATAAATGATCACTTTCGTGGAGGAAATTTTCAGAGTATACATTTAATTGCAAAACAAAATATCTCCTCCTCAGCAATTATAAGTCTACTAGCTGCATTGCCAGGCGTTGCACGGTCTACCTCAAAAATGTACGTGTATTCGGCGTTCCAAGCATTTTATACAATTATAAAAATTTTCTCGCTTTCATTACATTTCTTATTGCTGCTCCACTCCTATTAGTCAAAGCGCAATGTTATATAGCCTATAGCCTTCTCAATAAATGGACTATTCAACACAAAATGAATTTTTCAGTTCGAACCCGTCGTCCCTGTAGACCAAGAGCTGAGCCCCCAAAACACGGTTTATCTGTTTTATGGCGGGTGGCCGATTAAAATAATAAAAAAATGTGATTAAAAATTTTGGCTCTAATCCCCCCCCCCTCCACCCACTATTTTCGGGTCACACGCTGCATGGGCGGATGAAAGGTCAAAATAAAAGAAAAATATTAACATAAGTGAAATGGCTAAAAATTATATGATAACATTAAATTAATTAAAAAAAAACCACGTAGCAAATCTCCCCTCCAGCTATGTTGGGGCGAATGTGGGTCCCCCCCCCCCAGAAGTGAATATCGATTGTTAAAATTTAAAAAAAAAATCACTTTCGAGGGGTTGGGGATGGGGAACTTTACAGGGTATTTGTTTCATTATTTTGATTTCCAAAAAATCTCCCCCCCCCCCCAGTAACTCAGTAACTATGGGTAAATTTGTCAAAAAAAAAGTTTTTTGTTTCTCTTTATTTGGTCCGAGTCCAGTACTATTCGAACTTTCCCATGACCTCTTAAATTATAAAAAAACAATTGCAATTATTTATTCGGTAAAAAAAACACTTAGAAAATCCCCCCCCAGCTATGTTAGGGCGAACTTTTTGCCCCCAGGAGTGAATTATCGATTGATTAAATAAAAAAAAAAGATTACTTTCGTAGAGAGGAGGGATTTTCTCAGAGTTTACATTTGATTGTAGCAGGAAACCCCCCCCCCCAAAAAAATGCTTTTAATTTAAATTAGAAATTTTGAAATATTTTTCAAAATGAAAGGAAGCAATACAGCGTCCGTACATCTGCTTCTACCATTGTGAGCTCAGCATGAAAAGAATGAAGGGGAAAGTATACGCCTGTGATGATTTCTTCTTGCTGTTTCGAGGGCAGTTTCGTCAGTGATCAACTGTAGCCAACACAGTGAAGTCGTTATAGCTGTTGGTTTTCCTTTTCGGAGCACACTGTACCGCATCCTTAAACTGAAAACGTAAA